>NW_028142141.1:0-167180 GCF_055691185.1 Crinia signifera
TGCATGGCAGGGGGCTTTAAGGGGGCCTGGACCCGCCCACTTCCGCTTTGGGGGCCAGAAACAGTTGCCAGGGCAACCCTGGGCATGGCAGGGGGCTAAGGGGGGCCTGGACCCGCCCACATCCGCTTTTGGGGCCAGCAACAGTTGCCAGGGCAACCCTGGGCATGGCAGGGGGCTTAAGGGGGCCTGGACCCGCCCACTTCCGCTTTGGGGGCCAGCAACAGTTGCCAGGGCAACCCTGGGCATGGCAGGGGGCTTAAGGGGGCCTGGGCCCGCCCACTTCCGCTTTGGGGGCCAGCAACAGTTGCCAGGGCAAACCTGGGCGTGGCAGGGGGCTCAATGGGGCCTGGACCCGCCCACTTCCGCTTTGGGGGCCAGCAACAGTTGCCAGGGCAACCCTGGGCATAGCAGGGGGCTTAAGGGGGCCTGGACCCGCCCATTTCCGCTTTGGGGGCCAGCAACAGTTGCCAGGGCAAACCTGGGCATGGCAGGGGGCTCAATGGGGCCAGGACCCGCCCACTTCCGCTTTGGGGGCCAGCAACAGTTGCCAGGGCAACCCTGGGCACGGCAGGGGGCTTTAAGGGGGCCTGGATCCGCCCACTTCCGCTTTGGGGGCCAACAACAGTTGCCAGGGCAACCCTGGGCACGGCAGGGGGATCAAGGGGGCCTGGACCCGCCCACTTCCGCTTTGGTGGCCAGAAACAGTTGCCAGGGCAACCCTGGGCATGGCAGGGGGCTTTAAGGGGGCCTGGACCCACCCACTTCCGCTTTGGGGGCCAGAAACAGTTGCCATGGCAACCCTGGGCATGGCAGGGGGCTTACGGGGGCCTGGACCCGCCCACTTCCGCTTTGGGGTCCAGAAACAGTTGCCAGGGCAACCCTGGGCACGGCAGGGGGCTTTAAGGGGGCTTGGACCCGCCCACTTCCGCTTTGGGGGCCAACAACAGTTGCCAGGGCAACCCTGGGCATGGCAGGGGGCTCAAGGGCGCCTGGACCCGCCCACTTCCGCTTTGGGGGCCAGCAACAGTTGCCAGGGCAACCCTGGGCATGGCAGGGGGCTCAAGGGGGCATGGACCCGCCCACTTCCGCTTTGGGGGCCAGAAACAGTTGCCAGGGCAACCCTGGGCATGGCAGGGGGCTTTAAGGGGGCCTGGACCCGCCCACTTCCGCTTTGCTGGCCAGAAACAGTTGCCAGGGCAACCCTGGGCATGGCAGGGGGCTTAAGGGGGCCTGGACCCGCCCACTTCCGCTTTGGGGGCCAGCAACAGTTGCCAGGGCAAACCTGGGCATGGCAGGGGGCTCAAGGAGGCCTGGACCCGCCCACTTCCGCTTTGAGGGCCAGCAACAGTTGCCAGGATAACCCTGGGCATGGCAGGGGGCTTAAGTGGGCCTGGACCCGCCCACTTCCGCTTTGGGGGCCAGCAACAGTTGCCAGGGCAACCCTGGGCATGGCAGGGGGCTCAAGGGGGCATGGACCCGCCCACTTCCGCTTTGGGGGCCAGAAACAGTTGCCAGGGCAACCCTGGGCATGGCAGGGGGCTTTAAGGGGGCCTGGACCCGCCCACTTCCGCTTTGCTGGCCAGAAACAGTTGCCAGGGCAACCCTGGGCATGGCAGGGGGCTTAAGGGGGCCTGGACCCGCCCACTTCCGCTTTGGGGGCCAGCAACAGTTGCCAGGGCAACCTTGGGCATGGCAGGGGGCTTAAGGGGGCCTGGACCCGCCCACTTCCGCTTTGGGGGCCAGCAACAGTTGCCAGGGCAAACCTGGGCATGGCAGGGGGCTCAAGGGGGCCTGGACCCGCCCACTTCCGCTTTGGGGGCCAGCAACAGTTGCCAGGGCAACCCTGGGCATGGCAGGGGGCTTAAGGGGGCCTGGACCCGCCCACTTACGCTTTGGGGGCCAGCAACAGTTGCCAGGGCAACCCTGGGCATGGCAGGGGGCTTAAGGGGGCCTGGACCCGCCCACATCCGCTTTGGGGGCCAGCAACAGTTGCCAGGGCAACCCTGGGCATGGCAGGGGGCTTAAGGGGGCCTGGACCCGCCCATTTCCGCTTTGGGGGCCAGCAACAGTTGCCAGGGCAAACCTGGGCATGGCAGGGGGCTCAAGGGGGCCTGGACCCGCCCACTTCCGCTTTGGGGGCCAGCAACAGTTGCCAGGGCAACCCTGGGCACGGCAGGGTGCTTTAAGGGGGCCTGGACCCGCCCACTTCCGCTTTGAGGGCCAACAACAGTTGCCAGGGCAACCCTGGGCATGGCAGGGGGCTCAAGGGGGCCTGGACCCGCCCACTTCCGCTTTGGGGACCAGCAACAGTTGCCAGGGCAACCCTGGGCATGGCAGGGGGCTCAAGGGGGCCTGGACCCGCCCACTTCCGCTTTGGGGGCCAGCAACAGTTGCCAGGGCAACCCTGGGCATGGCAGGGGGCTCAATGGGGCCAGGACCCGCCCACTTCCGCTTTGGGGGCCAGCAACAGTTGCCAGGGCAACACTGGGCATGGCAGGGGGCTTTAAGGGGGCCTGGACCCGCCCACTTCCGCTTTGGGGGCCAGCAACAGTTTCCAGGGCAAACCTGGGCATGGCAGGGGGCTCAATGGGGCCAGGACCCGCCCACTTCCGCTTTGGGGGCCAGCAACAGTTGCCAGGGCAACCCTGGGCACGGCAGGGGGCTTTAAGGGGGCCTGGATCCGCCCACTTCCGCTTTGGGGGCCAACAACAGTTGCCAGGGCAACCCTGGGCATGGCAGGGGGCTCAAGGGGGCCTGGACCCGCCCACTTCCGCTTTGGGGGCCAGCAACAGTTGCCAGGGCAACCCTGGGCACGGCAGGGGGCTCAAGGGGGCCTGGACCCGCCCACTTCCGATTTGGTGGCCAGAAACAGTTGCCAGGGCAACCCTGGGCATGGCAGGGGGCTTTAAGGGGGCCTGGACCCACCCACTTCCGCTTTGGGGGCCAGAAACAGTTGCCATGGCAACCCTGGGCATGGCAGGGGGCTTACGGGGGCCTGGACCCGCCCACTTCCGCTTTGGGGTCCAGAAACAGTTGCCAGGGCAACCCTGGGCACGGCAGGGGGCTTTAAGGGGGCTTGGACCCGCCCACTTCCGCTTTGGGGGCCAGCAACAGTTGCCAGGGCAACCCTGGGCATGGCAGGGGGCTTAAGGGGGCCTGGACCCGCCCACTTCCGCTTTGGGGGCCAGCAACAGTTGCCAGGGCAACCCTGGGCATGGCAGGGGGCTTAAGGGGGCCTGGACCCGCCCATTTCCGCTTTGGGGGCCAGCAACAGTTGCCAGGGCAAACCTGGGCATGGCAGGGGGCTCAATGGGGCCAGGACCCGCCCACTTCCGCTTTGGGGGCCAGCAACAGTTGTCAGGGCAACCCTGGGCACGGCAGGGGGCTTTAAGGGGGCCTGGACCCGCCCACTTCCGCTTTGGGGGCCAACAACAGTTGCCAGGGCAACCCTGGGCATGGCAGGGGGCTCAAGGGGGCCTGGACCCGCCCACTTCCGCTTTGGGGGCCAGCAACAGTTGCCAGGGCAACCCTGGGCATGGCAGGGGGCTCAATGGGGCAAGGACCCGCCCACTTCCACTTTGGGGGCCAGCAACAGTTGCCAGGGCAACCCTGGGCATGGCAGGGGCTTTAAGGGGGCCTGGACCCGCCCACTTCCGCTTTGGGGGCCATCAACAGTTGCCAGGGCAACCCTGGGTGTGGCAGGGGGCTCAAGGGGCCTGGACCCGCCCACTTCCGCTTTGGGGGCCAGCAACAGTTGCCAGGGCAACCCTGGGCATGGCACTGGGCTTTAAGGGGGCCTGTACCCGCCCACTTCCGCTTTGGGGGCCAGCAACAGTTGCCAGGGCAACCCTGGGCATGGCAGGGGGCTCAAGGGGCCTGGACCCGCCCACTTCCGCTTTGGGGGCCAGCAACAGTTGCCAGGGCAACCCTGGGCATGGCAGGGGGCTTTAAGGGGGCCTGTACCCGCCCACTTCCGCTTTGGTGGCCAGAAACAGTTGCCAGGGAAACCCTGGGCACGGCAGGGGGCTTTAAGGGGGCCTGGACCCGCCCACTTCCGCTTTGGGGGCCAACAACAGTTGCGAGGGCAACCCTGGGCACGGCAGGGGGCTCAAGGGTGCCTGGACCCGCCCACTTCCGCTTTGGGGGCCAGCAACAGTTGCCAGGGCAACCCTGGGCATGGCAGGGGGCTCAAGGGGGCCTGGACCCGCCCACTTCCGCTTTGGGGGCCAGAAACAATTGCCAGGGCAACCCTGGGCATGGCAGGGGGCTTTAAGGGGGCCTGGACCCGCCCACTTCCGCTTTGGGGGCCAGAAACAGTTGCCAGGGCAACCCTGGGCATGGCAGGGGGCTAAGGGGGGCCTGGACCCGCCCACATCCGCTTTTGGGGCCAGCAACAGTTGCCAGGGCAACCCTGGGCATGGCAGGGGGCTTAAGGGGGCCTGGACCCGCCCACTTCCGCTTTGGGGGCCAGCAACAGTTGCCAGGGCAACCCTGGGCATGGCAGGGGGCTTAAGGGGGCCTGGGCCCGCCCACTTCCGCTTTGGGGGCCAGCAACAGTTGCCAGGGCAAACCTGGGCGTGGCAGGGGGCTCAATGGGGCCTGGACCCGCCCACTTCCGCTTTGGGGGCCAGCAACAGTTGCCAGGGCAACCCTGGGCATAGCAGGGGGCTTAAGGGGGCCTGGACCCGCCCATTTCCGCTTTGGGGGCCAGCAACAGTTGCCAGGGCAAACCTGGGCATGGCAGGGGGCTCAATGGGGCCAGGACCCGCCCACTTCCGCTTTGGGGGCCAGCAACAGTTGCCAGGGCAACCCTGGGCACGGCAGGGGGCTTTAAGGGGGCCTGGATCCGCCCACTTCCGCTTTGGGGGCCAACAACAGTTGCCAGGGCAACCCTGGGCACGGCAGGGGGATCAAGGGGGCCTGGACCCGCCCACTTCCGCTTTGGTGGCCAGAAACAGTTGCCAGGGCAACCCTGGGCATGGCAGGGGGCTTTAAGGGGGCCTGGACCCACCCACTTCCGCTTTGGGGGCCAGAAACAGTTGCCATGGCAACCCTGGGCATGGCAGGGGGCTTACGGGGGCCTGGACCCGCCCACTTCCGCTTTGGGGTCCAGAAACAGTTGCCAGGGCAACCCTGGGCACGGCAGGGGGCTTTAAGGGGGCTTGGACCCGCCCACTTCCGCTTTGGGGGCCAACAACAGTTGCCAGGGCAACCCTGGGCATGGCAGGGGGCTCAAGGGCGCCTGGACCCGCCCACTTCCGCTTTGGGGGCCAGCAACAGTTGCCAGGGCAACCCTGGGCATGGCAGGGGGCTCAAGGGGGCATGGACCCGCCCACTTCCGCTTTGGGGGCCAGAAACAGTTGCCAGGGCAACCCTGGGCATGGCAGGGGGCTTTAAGGGGGCCTGGACCCGCCCACTTCCGCTTTGCTGGCCAGAAACAGTTGCCAGGGCAACCCTGGGCATGGCAGGGGGCTTAAGGGGGCCTGGACCCGCCCACTTCCGCTTTGGGGGCCAGCAACAGTTGCCAGGGCAAACCTGGGCATGGCAGGGGGCTCAAGGAGGCCTGGACCCGCCCACTTCCGCTTTGAGGGCCAGCAACAGTTGCCAGGACAACCCTGGGCATGGCAGGGGGCTTAAGTGGGCCTGGACCCGCCCACTTCCGCTTTGGGGGCCAGCAACAGTTGCCAGGGCAACCCTGGGCATGGCAGGGGGCTCAAGGGGGCATGGACCCGCCCACTTCCGCTTTGGGGGCCAGAAACAGTTGCCAGGGCAACCCTGGGCATGGCAGGGGGCTTTAAGGGGGCCTGGACCCGCCCACTTCCGCTTTGCTGGCCAGAAACAGTTGCCAGGGCAACCCTGGGCATGGCAGGGGGCTTAAGGGGGCCTGGACCCGCCCACTTCCGCTTTGGGGGCCAGCAACAGTTGCCAGGGCAACCTTGGGCATGGCAGGGGGCTTAAGGGGGCCTGGACCCGCCCACTTCCGCTTTGGGGGCCAGCAACAGTTGCCAGGGCAAACCTGGGCATGGCAGGGGGCTCAAGGGGGCCTGGACCCGCCCACTTCCGCTTTGGGGGCCAGCAACAGTTGCCAGGGCAACCCTGGGCATGGCAGGGGGCTTAAGGGGGCCTGGACCCGCCCACTTACGCTTTGGGGGCCAGCAACAGTTGCCAGGGCAACCCTGGGCATGGCAGGGGGCTTAAGGGGGCCTGGACCCGCCCACATCCGCTTTGGGGGCCAGCAACAGTTGCCAGGGCAACCCTGGGCATGGCAGGGGGCTTAAGGGGGCCTGGACCCGCCCATTTCCGCTTTGGGGGCCAGCAACAGTTGCCAGGGCAAACCTGGGCATGGCAGGGGGCTCAAGGGGGCCTGGACCCGCCCACTTCCGCTTTGGGGGCCAGCAACAGTTGCCAGGGCAACCCTGGGCACGGCAGGGTGCTTTAAGGGGGCCTGGACCCGCCCACTTCCGCTTTGAGGGCCAACAACAGTTGCCAGGGCAACCCTGGGCATGGCAGGGGGCTCAAGGGGGCCTGGACCCGCCCACTTCCGCTTTGGGGACCAGCAACAGTTGCCAGGGCAACCCTGGGCATGGCAGGGGGCTCAAGGGGGCCTGGACCCGCCCACTTCCGCTTTGGGGGCCAGCAACAGTTGCCAGGGCAACCCTGGGCATGGCAGGGGGCTCAATGGGGCCAGGACCCGCCCACTTCCGCTTTGGGGGCCAGCAACAGTTGCCAGGGCAACACTGGGCATGGCAGGGGGCTTTAAGGGGGCCTGGACCCGCCCACTTCCGCTTTGGGGGCCAGCAACAGTTTCCAGGGCAAACCTGGGCATGGCAGGGGGCTCAATGGGGCCAGGACCCGCCCACTTCCGCTTTGGGGGCCAGCAACAGTTGCCAGGGCAACCCTGGGCACGGCAGGGGGCTTTAAGGGGGCCTGGATCCGCCCACTTCCGCTTTGGGGGCCAACAACAGTTGCCAGGGCAACCCTGGGCATGGCAGGGGGCTCAAGGGGGCCTGGACCCGCCCACTTCCGCTTTGGGGGCCAGCAACAGTTGCCAGGGCAACCCTGGGCACGGCAGGGGGCTCAAGGGGGCCTGGACCCGCCCACTTCCGATTTGGTGGCCAGAAACAGTTGCCAGGGCAACCCTGGGCATGGCAGGGGGCTTTAAGGGGGCCTGGACCCACCCACTTCCGCTTTGGGGGCCAGAAACAGTTGCCATGGCAACCCTGGGCATGGCAGGGGGCTTACGGGGGCCTGGACCCGCCCACTTCCGCTTTGGGGTCCAGAAACAGTTGCCAGGGCAACCCTGGGCACGGCAGGGGGCTTTAAGGGGGCTTGGACCCGCCCACTTCCGCTTTGGGGGCCAACAACAGTTGCCAGGGCAACCCTGGGCATGGCAGGGGGCTCAAGGGGGCCTGGACCCGCCCACTTCCGCTTTGGGGGCCAGCAACAGTTGCCAGGGCAACCCTGGGCACGGCAGGGGGCTCAAGGGGGCCTGGACCCGCCCACTTCCGCTTTGGTGGCCAGAAACAGTTGCCAGGGCAACCCTGGGCATGGCAGGGGGCTTTAAGGGGGCCTGGACCCACCCACTTCCGCTTTGGGGGCCAGAAACAGTTGCCATGGCAACCCTGGGCACGGCAGGGGGCTTTAAGGGGGCTTGGACCCGCCCACTTCCGCTTTGGGGGCCAACAACAGTTGCCAGGGCAACCCTGGGCATGGCAGGGGGCTCAAGGGCGCCTGGACCCGCCCACTTCCGCTTTGGGGGCCAGCAACAGTTGCCAGGGCAACCCTGGGCATGGCAGGGGGCTTTAAGGGGGCCTGGACCCGCCCACTTCCGCTTTGCTGGCCAGAAACAGTTGCCAGGGCAACCCTGGGCATGGCAGGGGGCTTAAGGGGGCCTGGACCCGCCCACTTCCGCTTTGGGGGCCAGCAACAGTTGCCAGGGCAAACCTGGGCATGGCAGGGGGCTCAAGGAGGCCTGGACCCGCCCACTTCCGCTTTGGGGGCCAGCAACAGTTGCCAGGACAACCCTGGGCATGGCAGGGGGCTTTAAGGGGGCCTGGAAGCGCCCACTTCCGCTTTGGGGGCCAGCAACAGTTGCCAGGGCAACCATGGGCATGGCAGGGGGCTTTAAGGGGGCCTGGACCCGCCCACTTCCGCTTTGGGGGCCAGAAACAGTTGCCAGGGCAACCCTGGGCATGGCAGGGGGCTCAAGGGGGCCTGGACCCGCCAACTTCCGCTTTGGGGGCCAGCAATAGTTGCCAGGGCAACCCTGGGCATGGCAGGGGGCTCAATGGGGCCTGGACCCGTCCACTTCCGCTTTGGGGGCCAGCAATAGTTGCCAGGGCAACCCTGGGCATGGCAGGTGGCTTAAGGGGGCCTGGGCCCGCCCACTTCCGCTTTGGGGGCCAGCAACAGTTGCCAGGGCAAACCTGGGCGTGGCAGGGGGCTCAATGGGGCCTGGACCCGCCCACTTCCGCTTTGGGGGCCAGCAACAGTTGCCAGGGCAACCCTGGGCATAGCAGGGGGCTTAAGGGGGCCTGGACCCGCCCATTTCCGCTTTGGGGGCCAGCAACAGTTGCCAGGGCAAACCTGGGCATGGCAGGGGGCTCAATGGGGCCAGGACCCGCCCACTTCCGCTTTGGGGGCCAGCAACAGTTGCCAGGGCAACCCTGGGCACGGCAGGGGGCTTTAAGGGGGCCTGGATCCGCCCACTTCCGCTTTGGGGGCCAACAACAGTTGCCAGGGCAACCCTGGGCACGGCAGGGGGATCAAGGGGGCCTGGACCCGCCCACTTCCGCTTTGGTGGCCAGAAACAGTTGCCAGGGCAACCCTGGGCATGGCAGGGGGCTTTAAGGGGGCCTGGACCCACCCACTTCCGCTTTGGGGGCCAGAAACAGTTGCCATGGCAACCCTGGGCATGGCAGGGGGCTTACGGGGGCCTGGACCCGCCCACTTCCGCTTTGGGGTCCAGAAACAGTTGCCAGGGCAACCCTGGGCACGGCAGGGGGCTTTAAGGGGGCTTGGACCCGCCCACTTCCGCTTTGGGGGCCAACAACAGTTGCCAGGGCAACCCTGGGCATGGCAGGGGGCTCAAGGGCGCCTGGACCCGCCCACTTCCGCTTTGGGGGCCAGCAACAGTTGCCAGGGCAACCCTGGGCATGGCAGGGGGCTCAAGGGGGCATGGACCCGCCCACTTCCGCTTTGGGGGCCAGAAACAGTTGCCAGGGCAACCCTGGGCATGGCAGGGGGCTTTAAGGGGGCCTGGACCCGCCCACTTCCGCTTTGCTGGCCAGAAACAGTTGCCAGGGCAACCCTGGGCATGGCAGGGGGCTTAAGGGGGCCTGGACCCGCCCACTTCCGCTTTGGGGGCCAGCAACAGTTGCCAGGGCAAACCTGGGCATGGCAGGGGGCTCAAGGAGGCCTGGACCCGCCCACTTCCGCTTTGAGGGCCAGCAACAGTTGCCAGGACAACCCTGGGCATGGCAGGGGGCTTAAGTGGGCCTGGACCCGCCCACTTCCGCTTTGGGGGCCAGCAACAGTTGCCAGGGCAACCCTGGGCATGGCAGGGGGCTCAAGGGGGCATGGACCCGCCCACTTCCGCTTTGGGGGCCAGAAACAGTTGCCAGGGCAACCCTGGGCATGGCAGGGGGCTTTAAGGGGGCCTGGACCCGCCCACTTCCGCTTTGCTGGCCAGAAACAGTTGCCAGGGCAACCCTGGGCATGGCAGGGGGCTTAAGGGGGCCTGGACCCGCCCACTTCCGCTTTGGGGGCCAGCAACAGTTGCCAGGGCAACCTTGGGCATGGCAGGGGGCTTAAGGGGGCCTGGACCCGCCCACTTCCGCTTTGGGGGCCAGCAACAGTTGCCAGGGCAAACCTGGGCATGGCAGGGGGCTCAAGGGGGCCTGGACCCGCCCACTTCCGCTTTGGGGGCCAGCAACAGTTGCCAGGGCAACCCTGGGCATGGCAGGGGGCTTAAGGGGGCCTGGACCCGCCCACTTACGCTTTGGGGGCCAGCAACAGTTGCCAGGGCAACCCTGGGCATGGCAGGGGGCTTAAGGGGGCCTGGACCCGCCCACATCCGCTTTGGGGGCCAGCAACAGTTGCCAGGGCAACCCTGGGCATGGCAGGGGGCTTAAGGGGGCCTGGACCCGCCCATTTCCGCTTTGGGGGCCAGCAACAGTTGCCAGGGCAAACCTGGGCATGGCAGGGGGCTCAAGGGGGCCTGGACCCGCCCACTTCCGCTTTGGGGGCCAGCAACAGTTGCCAGGGCAACCCTGGGCACGGCAGGGTGCTTTAAGGGGGCCTGGACCCGCCCACTTCCGCTTTGAGGGCCAACAACAGTTGCCAGGGCAACCCTGGGCATGGCAGGGGGCTCAAGGGGGCCTGGACCCGCCCACTTCCGCTTTGGGGACCAGCAACAGTTGCCAGGGCAACCCTGGGCATGGCAGGGGGCTCAAGGGGGCCTGGACCCGCCCACTTCCGCTTTGGGGGCCAGCAACAGTTGCCAGGGCAACCCTGGGCATGGCAGGGGGCTCAATGGGGCCAGGACCCGCCCACTTCCGCTTTGGGGGCCAGCAACAGTTGCCAGGGCAACACTGGGCATGGCAGGGGGCTTTAAGGGGGCCTGGACCCGCCCACTTCCGCTTTGGGGGCCAGCAACAGTTTCCAGGGCAAACCTGGGCATGGCAGGGGGCTCAATGGGGCCAGGACCCGCCCACTTCCGCTTTGGGGGCCAGCAACAGTTGCCAGGGCAACCCTGGGCACGGCAGGGGGCTTTAAGGGGGCCTGGATCCGCCCACTTCCGCTTTGGGGGCCAACAACAGTTGCCAGGGCAACCCTGGGCATGGCAGGGGGCTCAAGGGGGCCTGGACCCGCCCACTTCCGCTTTGGGGGCCAGCAACAGTTGCCAGGGCAACCCTGGGCACGGCAGGGGGCTCAAGGGGGCCTGGACCCGCCCACTTCCGATTTGGTGGCCAGAAACAGTTGCCAGGGCAACCCTGGGCATGGCAGGGGGCTTTAAGGGGGCCTGGACCCACCCACTTCCGCTTTGGGGGCCAGAAACAGTTGCCATGGCAACCCTGGGCATGGCAGGGGGCTTACGGGGGCCTGGACCCGCCCACTTCCGCTTTGGGGTCCAGAAACAGTTGCCAGGGCAACCCTGGGCACGGCAGGGGGCTTTAAGGGGGCTTGGACCCGCCCACTTCCGCTTTGGGGGCCAGCAACAGTTGCCAGGGCAACCCTGGGCATGGCAGGGGGCTTAAGGGGGCCTGGACCCGCCCACTTCCGCTTTGGGGGCCAGCAACAGTTGCCAGGGCAACCCTGGGCATGGCAGGGGGCTTAAGGGGGCCTGGACCCGCCCATTTCCGCTTTGGGGGCCAGCAACAGTTGCCAGGGCAAACCTGGGCATGGCAGGGGGCTCAATGGGGCCAGGACCCGCCCACTTCCGCTTTGGGGGCCAGCAACAGTTGTCAGGGCAACCCTGGGCACGGCAGGGGGCTTTAAGGGGGCCTGGACCCGCCCACTTCCGCTTTGGGGGCCAACAACAGTTGCCAGGGCAACCCTGGGCATGGCAGGGGGCTCAAGGGGGCCTGGACCCGCCCACTTCCGCTTTGGGGGCCAGCAACAGTTGCCAGGGCAACCCTGGGCATGGCAGGGGGCTCAATGGGGCAAGGACCCGCCCACTTCCACTTTGGGGGCCAGCAACAGTTGCCAGGGCAACCCTGGGCATGGCAGGGGCTTTAAGGGGGCCTGGACCCGCCCACTTCCGCTTTGGGGGCCATCAACAGTTGCCAGGGCAACCCTGGGTGTGGCAGGGGGCTCAAGGGGCCTGGACCCGCCCACTTCCGCTTTGGGGGCCAGCAACAGTTGCCAGGGCAACCCTGGGCATGGCACTGGGCTTTAAGGGGGCCTGTACCCGCCCACTTCCGCTTTGGGGGCCAGCAACAGTTGCCAGGGCAACCCTGGGCATGGCAGGGGGCTCAAGGGGCCTGGACCCGCCCACTTCCGCTTTGGGGGCCAGCAACAGTTGCCAGGGCAACCCTGGGCATGGCAGGGGGCTTTAAGGGGGCCTGTACCCGCCCACTTCCGCTTTGGTGGCCAGAAACAGTTGCCAGGGAAACCCTGGGCACGGCAGGGGGCTTTAAGGGGGCCTGGACCCGCCCACTTCCGCTTTGGGGGCCAACAACAGTTGCGAGGGCAACCCTGGGCACGGCAGGGGGCTCAAGGGTGCCTGGACCCGCCCACTTCCGCTTTGGGGGCCAGCAACAGTTGCCAGGGCAACCCTGGGCATGGCAGGGGGCTCAAGGGGGCCTGGACCCGCCCACTTCCGCTTTGGGGGCCAGAAACAATTGCCAGGGCAACCCTGGGCATGGCAGGGGGCTTTAAGGGGGCCTGGACCCGCCCACTTCCGCTTTGGGGGCCAGAAACAGTTGCCAGGGCAACCCTGGGCATGGCAGGGGGCTAAGGGGGGCCTGGACCCGCCCACATCCGCTTTTGGGGCCAGCAACAGTTGCCAGGGCAACCCTGGGCATGGCAGGGGGCTTAAGGGGGCCTGGACCCGCCCACTTCCGCTTTGGGGGCCAGCAACAGTTGCCAGGGCAACCCTGGGCATGGCAGGGGGCTTAAGGGGGCCTGGGCCCGCCCACTTCCGCTTTGGGGGCCAGCAACAGTTGCCAGGGCAAACCTGGGCGTGGCAGGGGGCTCAATGGGGCCTGGACCCGCCCACTTCCGCTTTGGGGGCCAGCAACAGTTGCCAGGGCAACCCTGGGCATAGCAGGGGGCTTAAGGGGGCCTGGACCCGCCCATTTCCGCTTTGGGGGCCAGCAACAGTTGCCAGGGCAAACCTGGGCATGGCAGGGGGCTCAATGGGGCCAGGACCCGCCCACTTCCGCTTTGGGGGCCAGCAACAGTTGCCAGGGCAACCCTGGGCACGGCAGGGGGCTTTAAGGGGGCCTGGATCCGCCCACTTCCGCTTTGGGGGCCAACAACAGTTGCCAGGGCAACCCTGGGCACGGCAGGGGGATCAAGGGGGCCTGGACCCGCCCACTTCCGCTTTGGTGGCCAGAAACAGTTGCCAGGGCAACCCTGGGCATGGCAGGGGGCTTTAAGGGGGCCTGGACCCACCCACTTCCGCTTTGGGGGCCAGAAACAGTTGCCATGGCAACCCTGGGCATGGCAGGGGGCTTACGGGGGCCTGGACCCGCCCACTTCCGCTTTGGGGTCCAGAAACAGTTGCCAGGGCAACCCTGGGCACGGCAGGGGGCTTTAAGGGGGCTTGGACCCGCCCACTTCCGCTTTGGGGGCCAACAACAGTTGCCAGGGCAACCCTGGGCATGGCAGGGGGCTCAAGGGCGCCTGGACCCGCCCACTTCCGCTTTGGGGGCCAGCAACAGTTGCCAGGGCAACCCTGGGCATGGCAGGGGGCTCAAGGGGGCATGGACCCGCCCACTTCCGCTTTGGGGGCCAGAAACAGTTGCCAGGGCAACCCTGGGCATGGCAGGGGGCTTTAAGGGGGCCTGGACCCGCCCACTTCCGCTTTGCTGGCCAGAAACAGTTGCCAGGGCAACCCTGGGCATGGCAGGGGGCTTAAGGGGGCCTGGACCCGCCCACTTCCGCTTTGGGGGCCAGCAACAGTTGCCAGGGCAAACCTGGGCATGGCAGGGGGCTCAAGGAGGCCTGGACCCGCCCACTTCCGCTTTGAGGGCCAGCAACAGTTGCCAGGACAACCCTGGGCATGGCAGGGGGCTTAAGTGGGCCTGGACCCGCCCACTTCCGCTTTGGGGGCCAGCAACAGTTGCCAGGGCAACCCTGGGCATGGCAGGGGGCTCAAGGGGGCATGGACCCGCCCACTTCCGCTTTGGGGGCCAGAAACAGTTGCCAGGGCAACCCTGGGCATGGCAGGGGGCTTTAAGGGGGCCTGGACCCGCCCACTTCCGCTTTGCTGGCCAGAAACAGTTGCCAGGGCAACCCTGGGCATGGCAGGGGGCTTAAGGGGGCCTGGACCCGCCCACTTCCGCTTTGGGGGCCAGCAACAGTTGCCAGGGCAAACCTGGGCATGGCAGGGGGCTCAAGGAGGCCTGGACCCGCCCACTTCCGCTTTGAGGGCCAGCAACAGTTGCCAGGACAACCCTGGGCATGGCAGGGGGCTTAAGTGGGCCTGGACCCGCCCACTTCCGCTTTGGGGGCCAGCAACAGTTGCCAGGGCAACCCTGGGCATGGCAGGGGGCTCAAGGGGGCATGGACCCGCCCACTTCCGCTTTGGGGGCCAGAAACAGTTGCCAGGGCAACCCTGGGCATGGCAGGGGGCTTTAAGGGGGCCTGGACCCGCCCACTTCCGCTTTGCTGGCCAGAAACAGTTGCCAGGGCAACCCTGGGCATGGCAGGGGGCTTAAGGGGGCCTGGACCCGCCCACTTCCGCTTTGGGGGCCAGCAACAGTTGCCAGGGCAACCTTGGGCATGGCAGGGGGCTTAAGGGGGCCTGGACCCGCCCACTTCCGCTTTGGGGGCCAGCAACAGTTGCCAGGGCAAACCTGGGCATGGCAGGGGGCTCAAGGGGGCCTGGACCCGCCCACTTCCGCTTTGGGGGCCAGCAACAGTTGCCAGGGCAACCCTGGGCATGGCAGGGGGCTTAAGGGGGCCTGGACCCGCCCACTTACGCTTTGGGGGCCAGCAACAGTTGCCAGGGCAACCCTGGGCATGGCAGGGGGCTTAAGGGGGCCTGGACCCGCCCACATCCGCTTTGGGGGCCAGCAACAGTTGCCAGGGCAACCCTGGGCATGGCAGGGGGCTTAAGGGGGCCTGGACCCGCCCATTTCCGCTTTGGGGGCCAGCAACAGTTGCCAGGGCAAACCTGGGCATGGCAGGGGGCTCAAGGGGGCCTGGACCCGCCCACTTCCGCTTTGGGGGCCAGCAACAGTTGCCAGGGCAACCCTGGGCACGGCAGGGTGCTTTAAGGGGGCCTGGACCCGCCCACTTCCGCTTTGAGGGCCAACAACAGTTGCCAGGGCAACCCTGGGCATGGCAGGGGGCTCAAGGGGGCCTGGACCCGCCCACTTCCGCTTTGGGGACCAGCAACAGTTGCCAGGGCAACCCTGGGCATGGCAGGGGGCTCAAGGGGGCCTGGACCCGCCCACTTCCGCTTTGGGGGCCAGCAACAGTTGCCAGGGCAACCCTGGGCATGGCAGGGGGCTCAATGGGGCCAGGACCCGCCCACTTCCGCTTTGGGGGCCAGCAACAGTTGCCAGGGCAACACTGGGCATGGCAGGGGGCTTTAAGGGGGCCTGGACCCGCCCACTTCCGCTTTGGGGGCCAGCAACAGTTTCCAGGGCAAACCTGGGCATGGCAGGGGGCTCAATGGGGCCAGGACCCGCCCACTTCCGCTTTGGGGGCCAGCAACAGTTGCCAGGGCAACCCTGGGCACGGCAGGGGGCTTTAAGGGGGCCTGGATCCGCCCACTTCCGCTTTGGGGGCCAACAACAGTTGCCAGGGCAACCCTGGGCATGGCAGGGGGCTCAAGGGGGCCTGGACCCGCCCACTTCCGCTTTGGGGGCCAGCAACAGTTGCCAGGGCAACCCTGGGCACGGCAGGGGGCTCAAGGGGGCCTGGACCCGCCCACTTCCGATTTGGTGGCCAGAAACAGTTGCCAGGGCAACCCTGGGCATGGCAGGGGGCTTTAAGGGGGCCTGGACCCACCCACTTCCGCTTTGGGGGCCAGAAACAGTTGCCATGGCAACCCTGGGCATGGCAGGGGGCTTACGGGGGCCTGGACCCGCCCACTTCCGCTTTGGGGTCCAGAAACAGTTGCCAGGGCAACCCTGGGCACGGCAGGGGGCTTTAAGGGGGCTTGGACCCGCCCACTTCCGCTTTGGGGGCCAACAACAGTTGCCAGGGCAACCCTGGGCATGGCAGGGGGCTCAAGGGGGCCTGGACCCGCCCACTTCCGCTTTGGGGGCCAGCAACAGTTGCCAGGGCAACCCTGGGCACGGCAGGGGGCTCAAGGGGGCCTGGACCCGCCCACTTCCGCTTTGGTGGCCAGAAACAGTTGCCAGGGCAACCCTGGGCATGGCAGGGGGCTTTAAGGGGGCCTGGACCCACCCACTTCCGCTTTGGGGGCCAGAAACAGTTGCCATGGCAACCCTGGGCACGGCAGGGGGCTTTAAGGGGGCTTGGACCCGCCCACTTCCGCTTTGGGGGCCAACAACAGTTGCCAGGGCAACCCTGGGCATGGCAGGGGGCTCAAGGGCGCCTGGACCCGCCCACTTCCGCTTTGGGGGCCAGCAACAGTTGCCAGGGCAACCCTGGGCATGGCAGGGGGCTTTAAGGGGGCCTGGACCCGCCCACTTCCGCTTTGCTGGCCAGAAACAGTTGCCAGGGCAACCCTGGGCATGGCAGGGGGCTTAAGGGGGCCTGGACCCGCCCACTTCCGCTTTGGGGGCCAGCAACAGTTGCCAGGGCAAACCTGGGCATGGCAGGGGGCTCAAGGAGGCCTGGACCCGCCCACTTCCGCTTTGGGGGCCAGCAACAGTTGCCAGGACAACCCTGGGCATGGCAGGGGGCTTTAAGGGGGCCTGGAAGCGCCCACTTCCGCTTTGGGGGCCAGCAACAGTTGCCAGGGCAACCATGGGCATGGCAGGGGGCTTTAAGGGGGCCTGGACCCGCCCACTTCCGCTTTGGGGGCCAGAAACAGTTGCCAGGGCAACCCTGGGCATGGCAGGGGGCTCAAGGGGGCCTGGACCCGCCAACTTCCGCTTTGGGGGCCAGCAATAGTTGCCAGGGCAACCCTGGGCATGGCAGGGGGCTCAATGGGGCCTGGACCCGTCCACTTCCGCTTTGGGGGCCAGCAATAGTTGCCAGGGCAACCCTGGGCATGGCAGGTGGCTCAAGGGGGCCTGGACCCGCCAACTTCCGCTTTGGGGGCGAGCAACAGTTGCCAGGGCAACCCTGGGCATGGCAGGGGGCTCAAGGGGGCCTGGACCCGCCCATTTCCGCTTTGGGGGCCAGCAACAGTTGCCAGGGCAAACCTGGGCATGGCAGGGGGCTCAAGGGGGCCTGGACCCGCCCACTTCCGCTTTGGGGGCCAGCAACAGTTGCCAGGGCAACCCTGGGCATGGCAGGGTGCTCAAGGGGGCCTGGACCCGCCCACTTCCGCTTTGGGGGCCAGCAACAGTTGCCAGGGCAAACCTGGGCATGGCAGGGGGCTCAAGGAGGCCTGGACCCGCCCACTTCCGCTTTGGGGGCCAGCAATAGTTGCCAGGGCAACCCTGGGCATGGCAGGTGGCTCAAGGGGGCCTGGACCCGCCAACTTCCGCTTTGGGGGCGAGCAACAGTTGCCAGGGCAACCCTGGGCATGGCAGGGGGCTCAAGGGGGCCTGGACCCGCCCATTTCCGCTTTGGGGGCCAGCAACAGTTGCCAGGGCAAACCTGGGCATGGCAGGGGGCTCAAGGGGGCCTGGACCCGCCCACTTCCGCTTTTGGGGGCCAGCAACAATTGCCAGGGCAACCCTGGGCATGGCAGGGGGCTTTAGGGGGCCTGGAACCGCCCATTTCCGCTTTGGGGGCCAGCAACAGTTGCCAGGGCAACCCTGGGCATGGCAGGGGGCTTTAAGGAGGCCTGGACCCGCCCACTTCCGCTTTGGTGGCCAGAAACAGTTGCCAGGGCAACCCTGGGCATGGCAGGGGGCTTTAAGGGGGCCTGGACCCGCCCACTTCCGCTTTGGGGGCCAGAAACAGTTGCCAGGGCAACCCTGGGCATGGCAGGGGGCTTAAGGGGGCCTGGACCCGCCCACTTCCGCTTTGGGGTCCAGAAACAGTTGCCAGGGCAACCCTTTGCACGGCAGGGGGCTTTAAGGGGGCCTGGACCCGCCCACTTCCGCTTTGGGGACCAGCAACAGTTGCCAGGGCAACCCTGGGCATGGCAGGGGGCTCAAGGGGGCCTGGACCCGCCCACTTCCGCTTTGGGGGCCAGCAACAGTTGCCAGGGCAACCCTGGGCATGGCAGGGGGCTCAATGGGGCCAGGACCCGCCCACTTCCGCTTTGGGGGCCAGCAACAGTTGCCAGGGCAACCCTGGGCATGGCAGGGGGCTTTAAGGGGGCCTGGACCCGCCCACTTCCGCTTTGGGGGCCAGCAACAGTTGCCAGGGCAACCCTGGGCATGGCAGGGGGCTTAAGGGGGCCTGGACCCGCCCATTTCCGCTTTGGGGGCCAGCAACAGTTGCCAGGGCAAACCTGGGCATGGCAGGGGGCTCAATGGGGCCAGGACCCGCCCACTTCCGCTTTGGGGGCCAGCAACAGTTGCCAGGGCAACCCTGGGCATGGCAGGGGGCTCAAGGGGGCCTGGACCCGCCCACTTCCGCTTTGGGGGCCAGCAACAGTTGCCAGGGCAACCCTGGGCACGGCAGGGGGCTCAAGGGGGCCTGGACCCGCCCACTTCCGCTTTGGTGGCCAGAAACAGTTGCCAGGGCAACCCTGGGCATGGCAGGGGGCTTTAAGGGGGCCTGGACCCACCCACTTCCGCTTTGGGGGCCAGAAACAGTTGCCATGGCAACCCTGGGCATGGCAGGGGGCTTTAGGGGGCCTGGAACCGCCCATTTCCGCTTTGGGGGCCAGCAACAGTTGCCAGGGCAACCCTGGGCATGGCAGGGGGCTTTAAGGGGGCCTGGACCCGCCCACTTCCGCTTTGGTGGCCAGAAACAGTTGCCAGGGCAACCCTCGGCATGGCAGGGGGCTTTAAGGGGGCCTGGACCCGCCCACTTCCGCTTTGGGGGCCAGAAACAGTTGCCAGTGCAGCCCTGGGCATGGCAGGGGGCTTAAGGGGGCCTGGACCCGCCCACTTCCGCTTTGGGGTCCAGAAACAGTTGCCAGGGCAACCCTGGGCATGGCAGGGGGCTCAAGGGGGCCTGGACCCGCCCACTTCCGCTTTGGGGGCCAGCAACAGTTTCCAGGGCAACCCTGGGCATGGCAGGGGGCTTAAGGGGGCCTGGACCCGCCCATTTCCGCTTTGGGGGCCAGCAACAGTTGCCAGGGCAACCCTGGGCATGGCAGGGGGCTTAAGGGGGCCTGGACCCGCCCACTTCCGCTTTGGGGGCCAGCAACAGTTGCCAGGGCAACCCTGGGCATGGCAGGGGGCTTAAGGGGGCCTGGACCCGCCCATTTCCGCTTTGGGGGCCAGCAACAGTTGCCAGGGCAAACCTGGGCATGGCAGGGTGCTCAATGGGGCCTGGACCCACCCACTTCCGCTTTGGGGGCCAGCAACAGTTGCCAGGGCAACCCTGGGCATGGCAGGGGGCTTTAAGGGGGCCTGGACCCGCCCACTTCCGCTTTGGGGGCCAGCAACAGTTGCCAGGGCAACCCTGGGCATGGCAGGGTTTTTAAGGGGGCCTGGACCCGCCCACTTCCGCTTTGGGGGCCAGAAACAGTTGCCAGGGCAATCCTGGGCATGGCAGGGGGCTTTAAGGGGGCCTGGACCCGTCCACTTCTGCTTTGGGGGCCAGAAACAGTTGCCAGGGCAACCCTGGGCATGGCAGGGGGCTTAAGGGGGCCTGGACCCGCCCACTTCCGCTTTGGGGGCCAACAACAGTTGCCAGGGCAACCCTGGGCATGGCAGGGGGCTTTAAGGGGGCCTGGACCCGCCCACTTCCGCTTTGGGGGCCAGAAACAGTTGCCAGGGCAACCCTGGGCATGGCAGGGGGCTTTAAGGGGGCCTGGACCCGCCCACTTCCGCTTTGGGGGCCAACAACAGTTGCCAGGGCAACCCTGGGCATGTCAGGGGGCTAAAGGGGACCTGGACCCGCCCACTTCCGCTTTGGGGGCCAGCAACAGATGCCAGGGCAACCCTGGGCATGGCAGGGGGCTCAAGGGGGCCTGGACCCGCCCACTTCCGCTTTGGGGGCCAGCAACAGTTGCCAGGGCAAACCTGGGCATGGCAGGGGGCTCAAGGGGGCCTGGACCCGCCCACTTCCGCTTTGGGGGCCAGCAACAGTTGCCAGGGCAACCCTGAGCATGGCAGGGGGCTTTAAGGGGGCCTGGACCCACCCACTTCCGCTTTGGGGGCCAACAACAGTTGCCAGGGCAACCCTGGGCATGGCAGGGGGCTCAAGGGGGCCTGGACCCGCCCACTTCCGCTTTGGGGGCCAGCAACAGTTGCCAGGGCAACCCTGGGCATGGCAGGGTTTTTAAGGGGGCCTGGACCCGCCCACTTCCGCTTTGGGGGCCAGAAACAGTTGCCAGGGCAACCCTGGGCATGGCAGGGGGCTTTAAGGGGGCCTGGACCCGCCCACTTCCGCTTTGGGGGCCAGAAACAGTTGCCAGGGCAACCCTGGGCATGGCAGGGGGCTTAAGGGGGCCTGGACCCGCCCACTTCCGCTTTGGGGGCCAGCAACAGTTGCCAGGGCAAACCTGGGCATGGCAGGGGGCTCAATGGGGCCAGGACCCGCCCACTTCCGCTTTGGGGGCCAGAAACAGTTGCCAGGGCAACCCTGGGCACGGCAGGGGGCTTTAAGGGGGCCTGGACCCGCCCACTTCCGCTTTGGGGGCCAACAACAGTTGCCAGGGCAACCCTGGGCATGGCAGGGGGCTCAAGGGGGCCTGGACCCGCCCACTTCCGCTTTGGGGGCCAGCAACAATTGCCAGGGCAACCCTGGGCATGGCAGGGGGCTCAATGGGGCCAGGACCCGCCCACTTCCGCTTTGGGGGCCAGCAACAGTTGCCAGGGCAACCCTGGGCATGGCAGGGGGCTTTAAGGGGGCCTGGACCCACCCACTTCCGCTTTTGGGGCCAGAAACAGTTGCCAGGGCAACCCTGGGCATGGCAGGGGGCTTAAGGGGGCCTGTACCCGCCCACTTCCGCTTTGGGGGCCAGCAACAGTTGCCAGGGCAACCCTGGGCATGGCAGGGGGCTTAAGGGGGCCTGGACCCGCCCACTTCCGCTTTGGGGGCTAGCAACAGTTGCCAGGGCAACCCTGGGCATGGCAGGGGGCTTAAGGGGGCCTGGACCCGCCCACTTCCGCTTTGGGGGCCAGCAACAGTTGTCAGGGCAACCCTGGGCATGGCAGGGGGCTTAAGGGGGCCTGGACCCGCCCATTTCCGCTTTGGGGACAAGCAACAGTTGCCAAGGTAAACCTGGGCATGGCAGGGGGCTCAATGGGGCCAGGACCCGCCCACTTCCGCTTTGGGGGCCAGCAACAGTTGCCAGGGCAACCCTGGGCATGGCAGGGGGCTTTAAGGGGGCCTGGACCCGCCCACTTCCGCTTTGGGGGCCAGCAACAGTTGCCAGGGCAACCCTGGGCATGGCAGGGGGCTCAAGGGGCCTGGACCCGCCCACTTCCGCTTTGGGGGCCAGCAACCGTTGCCAGGGCAACCCTGGGCATGGCAGGGGGCTTTAAGGGGGCTTGTGCCCGCCCACTTCCGCTTTGGTGGCCAGAAACAGTTGCCAGGGCAACCCTGGGCATGGCAGGGGGCTTTAAGGGGGCCTGGAACCGCCCACTTCCGCTTTGGGGGCCAGCAACAGTTGCCAGGGCAACCCTGGGCATGGCAGTGGGCTTAAGGGAGCCTGGACCCGCCCACTTCCGCTTTGGGGGCCAGCAACAGTTGCCAGGGCAACCCTGGGCATGGCAGGGGGCTTACGGGGGCCTGGACCCGCCCACTTCCGCTTTGGGGGCCAGCAACAATTGCCAGGGCAACCCTGGGCATGGCAGGGGGCTTAAGGGGGCCTGGACCCGCCCATTTCCGCTTTGGGGGCCAGCAACAGTTGCCAGGGCAAACCTGGGCATGGCAGGGGGCTCAATGGGGCCTGGACCCGGCCACTTCAGCTTTGGGGGCCAGCAACAGTTGCCAGGGCAACCCTGGGCATGGCAGGGGGCTTTAAGGGGGCCTGGACCCGCCCACTTCCGCTTTTGGGGCCAGCAACAGTTGCCAGGGCAACCCTGGGCATGGCAGGGTTTTTAAGGGGGCCTGGACCCGCCCACTTCCGCTTTGGGGGCCAGAAACAGTTGCCAGGGCAACCCTGGGCATGGCAGGGGGCTTTAAGGGGGCCTGGACCCGTCCACTTCTGCTTTGGGGGCCAGAAACAGTTGCCAGGGCAACCCTGGGCATGGCAGGGGGCTTAAGGGGGCCTGGACCCGCCCACTTCCGCTTTGGGGGCCAAAAACAGTTGCCAGGGCAACCCTGGGCATGGTAGGGGGCTTAAGGGGGCCTGGACCCGCCCACTTCCTCTTTGGGGGCCAGCAACAGTTGCCAGGGCAACCCTGGGCATGGCAGGGGGCTTTAAGGGGGCCTGGACCCGCCCACTTCCGCTTTGGGGGCCAGCAACAGTTGCCAGGGCAACCCTGGGCATGGCAGGGGGCTTAAGGGGGCCTGGACCCTCCCACTTCCGCTTTGGGGGCCAGCAACAGTTGTCAGGGCAACCCTGGGCATGGCAGGGGGCTTAAGGGGGCCTGGACCCGCCCATTTCCGCTTTGGGGACCAGCAACAGTTGCCAAGGTAAACCTGGGCATGGCAGGGGGCTCAATGGGGCCAGGACCCGCCCACTTCCGCTTTGGGGGCCAGCAACAGTTGCCAGGGCAACCCTGGGCATGGCAGGGGGCTTTAAGGGGGCCTGGACCCGCCCACTTCCGCTTTGGGGTCCAGAAACAGTTGCCAGGGCAACCCTGGGCATGGCAGGGGGCTCAAGGGGGCCTGGACCCGCCCACTTCCGCTTTGGGGGCCAGCAACAGTTGCCAGGGCAACCCTGGGCATGGCAGGGGGCTTAAGGGGGCCTGGACCCGCCCATTTCCGCTTTGGGGGCCAGCAACAGTTGCCAGGGCAACCCTGGGCATGGCAGGGGGCTTAAGGGGGCCTGGACCCGCCCACTTCCGCTTTGGGGGCCAGCAACAGTTGCCAGGGCAACCCTGGGCATGGCAGGGGGCTTAAGGGGGCCTGGACCCGCCCATTTCCGCTTTGGGGGCCAGCAACAGTTGCCAGGGCAAACCTGGGCATGGCAGGGTGCTCAATGGGGCCTGGACCCACCCACTTCCGCTTTGGGGGCCAGCAACAGTTGCCAGGGCAACCCTGGGCATGGCAGGGGGCTTAAGGGGGCCTGGACCCGCCCACTTCCGCTTTGGGGGCCAGCAACAGTTGCCAGGGCAACCCTGGGCATGGCAGGGGGCTTAAGGGGGCCTGGACCCGCCCATTTCCGCTTTGGGGGCCAGCAACAGTTGCCAGGGCAAACCTGGGCATGGCAGGGTGCTCAATGGGGCCTGGACCCACCCACTTCCGCTTTGGGGGCCAGCAACAGTTGCCAGGGCAACCCTGGGCATGTCAGGGGGCTAAAGGGGGCCTGGACCCGCCCACTTCCGCTTTGGGGGCCAGCAACAGATGCCAGGGCAACCCTGGGCATGGCAGGGGGCTCAAGGGGGCCTGGACCCGCCCACTTCCGCTTTGGGGGCCAGCAACAGTTGCCAGGGCAAACCTGGGCATGGCAGGGGGCTCAAGGGGGCCTGGACCCGCCCACTTCCGCTTTGGGGGCTAGCAACAGTTGCCAGGGCAACCCTGGGCATGGCAGGGGGCTTAAGGGGGCCTGGACCCGCCCACTTCCGCTTTGGGGGCCAGCAACAGTTGTCAGGGCAACCCTGGGCATGGCAGGGGGCTTAAGGGGGCCTGGACCCGCCCATTTCCGCTTTGGGGACAAGCAACAGTTGCCAAGGTAAACCTGGGCATGGCAGGGGGCTCAATGGGGCCAGGACCCGCCCACTTCCGCTTTGGGGGCCAGCAACAGTTGCCAGGGCAACCCTGGGCATGGCAGGGGGCTTTAAGGGGGCCTGGACCCGCCCACTTCCGCTTTGGGGGCCAGCAACAGTTGCCAGGGCAACCCTGGGCATGGCAGGGGGCTCAAGGGGCCTGGACCCGCCCACTTCCGCTTTGGGGGCCAGCAACCGTTGCCAGGGCAACCCTGGGCATGGCAGGGGGCTTTAAGGGGGCTTGTGCCCGCCCACTTCCGCTTTGGTGGCCAGAAACAGTTGCCAGGGCAACCCTGGGCATGGCAGGGGGCTTTAAGGGGGCCTGGACCCGCCCACTTCCGCTTTGGGGGCCAGCAACAGTTGCCAGGGCAACCCTGGGCATGGCAGTGGGCTTAAGGGAGCCTGGACCCGCCCACTTCCGCTTTGGGGGCCAGCAACAGTTGCCAGGGCAACCCTGGGCATGGCAGGGGGCTTACGGGGGCCTGGACCCGCCCACTTCCGCTTTGGGGGCCAGCAACAATTGCCAGGGCAACCCTGGGCATGGCAGGGGGCTTAAGGGGGCCTGGACCCGCCCATTTCCGCTTTGGGGGCCAGCAACAGTTGCCAGGGCAAACCTGGGCATGGCAGGGGGCTCAATGGGGCCTGGACCCGGCCACTTCAGCTTTGGGGGCCAGCAACAGTTGCCAGGGCAACCCTGGGCATGGCAGGGGGCTTTAAGGGGGCCTGGACCCGCCCACTTCCGCTTTTGGGGCCAGCAACAGTTGCCAGGGCAACCCTGGGCATGGCAGGGTTTTTAAGGGGGCCTGGACCCGCCCACTTCCGCTTTGGGGGCCAGAAACAGTTGCCAGGGCAACCCTGGGCATGGCAGGGGGCTTTAAGGGGGCCTGGACCCGTCCACTTCTGCTTTGGGGGCCAGAAACAGTTGCCAGGGCAACCCTGGGCATGGCAGGGGGCTTAAGGGGGCCTGGACCCGCCCACTTCCGCTTTGGGGGCCAAAAACAGTTGCCAGGGCAACCCTGGGCATGGTAGGGGGCTTAAGGGGGCCTGGACCCGCCCACTTCCTCTTTGGGGGCCAGCAACAGTTGCCAGGGCAACCCTGGGCATGGCAGGGGGCTTTAAGGGGGCCTGGACCCGCCCACTTCCGCTTTGGGGGCCAGCAACAGTTGCCAGGGCAACCCTGGGCATGGCAGGGGGCTTAAGGGGGCCTGGACCCTCCCACTTCCGCTTTGGGGGCCAGCAACAGTTGTCAGTGCAACCCTGGGCATGGCAGGGGGCTTAAGGGGGCCTGGACCCGCCCATTTCCGCTTTGGGGACCAGCAACAGTTGCCAAGGTAAACCTGGGCATGGCAGGGGGCTCAATGGGGCCAGGACCCGCCCACTTCCGCTTTGGGGGCCAGCAACAGTTGCCAGGGCAACCCTGGGCATGGCAGGGGGCTTTAAGGGGGCCTGGACCCGCCCACTTCCGCTTTGGGGTCCAGAAACAGTTGCCAGGGCAACCCTGGGCATGGCAGGGGGCTCAAGGGGGCCTGGACCCGCCCACTTCCGCTTTGGGGGCCAGCAACAGTTGCCAGGGCAACCCTGGGCATGGCAGGGGGCTTAAGGGGGCCTGGACCCGCCCATTTCCGCTTTGGGGGCCAGCAACAGTTGCCAGGGCAACCCTGGGCATGGCAGGGGGCTTAAGGGGGCCTGGACCCGCCCACTTCCGCTTTGGGGGCCAGCAACAGTTGCCAGGGCAACCCTGGGCATGGCAGGGGGCTTAAGGGGGCCTGGACCCGCCCATTTCCGCTTTGGGGGACAGCAACAGTTGCCAGGGCAAACCTGGGCATGGCAGGGTGCTCAATGGGGCCTGGACCCACCCACTTCCGCTTTGGGGGCCAGAAACAGTTGCCAGGGCAACCCTGGGCATGGCAGGGGGCTTAAGGGGGCCTGGACCCGCCCACTTCCGCTTTGGGGGCCAGCAACAGTTGCCAGGGCAACCCTGGGCATGGCAGGGGGCTTAAGGGGGCCTGGACCCGCCCATTTCCGCTTTGGGGGCCAGCAACAGTTGCCAGGGCAAACCTGGGCATGGCAGGGTGCTCAATGGGGCCTGGACCCACCCACTTCCGCTTTGGGGGCCAGCAACAGTTGCCAGGGCAACCCTGGGCATGTCAGGGGGCTAAAGGGGGCCTGGACCCGCCCACTTCCGCTTTGGGGGCCAGCAACAGATGCCAGGGCAACCCTGGGCATGGCAGGGGGCTCAAGGGGGCCTGGACCCGCCCACTTCCGCTTTGGGGGCCAGCAACAGTTGCCAGGGCAAACCTGGGCATGGCAGGGGGCTCAAGGGGGCCTGGACCCGCCCACTTCCGCTTTGGGGGCCAGCAACAGTTGCCAGGGCAACCCTGAGCATGGCAGGGGGCTTTAAGGGGGCCTGGACCCACCCACTTCCGCTTTGGGGGCCAACAACAGTTGCCAGGGCAACCCTGGGCATGGCAGGGGGCTCAAGGGGGCCTGGACCCGCCCACTTCCGCTTTGGGGGCCAGCAACAGTTGCCAGGGCAACCCTGGGCATGGCAGGGTTTTTAAGGGGGCCTGGACCCGCCCACTTCCGCTTTGGGGGCCAGCAACAGTTGCCAGGGCAAACCTGGGCATGGCAGGGGGCTCAATGGGGCCAGGACCCGCCCACTTCCGCTTTGGGGGCCAGAAACAGTTGCCAGGGCAACCCTGGGCACGGCAGGGGGCTTTAAGGGGGCCTGGACCCGCCCACTTCCGCTTTGGGGGCCAACAACAGTTGCCAGGGCAACCCTGGGCATGGCAGGGGGCTCAAGGGGGCCTGGACCCGCCCACTTCCGCTTTGGGGGCCAGCAACAGTTGCCAGGGCAACCCTGGGCATGGCAGGGGGCTCAATGGGGCCAGGACCCGCCCACTTCCGCTTTGGGGGCCAGCAACAGTTGCCAGGGCAACCCTGGGCATGGCAGGGGGCTTTAAGGGGGCCTGGACCCACCCACTTCCGCTTTTGGGGCCAGAAACAGTTGCCAGGGCAACCCTGGGCATGGCAGGGGGCTTAAGGGGGCCTGTACCCGCCCACTTCCGCTTTGGGGGCCAGCAACAGTTGCCAGGGCAACCCTGGGCATGGCAGGGGGCTTAAGGGGGCCTGGACCCGCCCACTTCCGCTTTGGGGGCTAGCAACAGTTGCCAGGGCAACCCTGGGCATGGCAGGGGGCTTAAGGGGGCCTGGACCCGCCCACTTCCGCTTTGGGGGCCAGCAACAGTTGTCAGGGCAACCCTGGGCATGGCAGGGGGCTTAAGGGGGCCTGGACCCGCCCATTTCCGCTTTGGGGACAAGCAACAGTTGCCAAGGTAAACCTGGGCATGGCAGGGGGCTCAATGGGGCCAGGACCCGCCCACTTCCGCTTTGGGGGCCAGCAACAGTTGCCAGGGCAACCCTGGGCATGGCAGGGGGCTTTAAGGGGGCCTGGACCCGCCCACTTCCGCTTTGGGGGCCAGCAACAGTTGCCAGGGCAACCCTGGGCATGGCAGGGGGCTCAAGGGGCCTGGACCCGCCCACTTCCGCTTTGGGGGCCAGCAACCGTTGCCAGGGCAACCCTGGGCATGGCAGGGGGCTTTAAGGGGGCTTGTGCCCGCCCACTTCCGCTTTGGTGGCCAGAAACAGTTGCCAGGGCAACCCTGGGCATGGCAGTGGGCTTTAAGGGGGCCTGGACCCGCCCACTTCCGCTTTGGGGGCCAGCAACAGTTGCCAGGGCAACCCTGGGCATGGCAGTGGGCTTAAGGGAGCCTGGACCCGCCCACTTCCGCTTTGGGGGCCAGCAACAGTTGCCAGGGCAACCCTGGGCATGGCAGGGGGCTTACGGGGGCCTGGACCCGCCCACTTCCGCTTTGGGGGCCAGCAACAATTGCCAGGGCAACCCTGGGCATGGCAGGGGGCTTAAGGGGGCCTGGACCCGCCCATTTCCGCTTTGGGGACCAGCAACAGTTGCCAGGGCAAACCTGGGCATGGCAGGGGGCTCAATGGGGCCTGGACCCGGCCACTTCCGCTTTGGGGGCCAGCAACAGTTGCCAGGGCAACCCTGGGCATGGCAGGGGGCTTTAAGGGGGCCTGGACCCGCCCACTTCCGCTTTGGGGGCCAGCAACAGTTGCCAGGGCAACCCTGGGCATGGCAGGGTTTTTAAGGGGGCCTGGACCCGCCCACTTCCGCTTTGGGGGCCAGAAACAGTTGCCAGGGCAATCCTGGGCATGGCAGGGGGCTTTAAGGGGGCCTGGACCCGTCCACTTCTGCTTTGGGGGCCAGAAACAGTTGCCAGGGCAACCCTGGGCATGGCAGGGGGCTTAAGGGGGCCTGGACCCGCCCACTTCCGCTTTGGGGGCCAAAAACAGTTGCCAGGGCAACCCTGGGCATGGCAGGGGGCTTTAAGGGGGCCTGGACCCGCCCACTTCCGCTTTGGGGGCCAGAAACAGTTGCCAGGGCAACCCTGGGCATGGCAGGGGGCTTTAAGGGGGCCTGGACCCGCCCACTTCCGCTTTGGGGGCCAACAACAGTTGCCAGGGCAACCCTGGGCATGTCAGGGGGCTAAAGGGGGCCTGGACCCGCCCACTTCCGCTTTGGGGGCCAGCAACAGATGCCAGGGCAACCCTGGGCATGGCAGGGGGCTCAAGGGGGCCTGGACCCGCCCACTTCCGCTTTGGGGGCCAGCAACAGTTGCCAGGGCAAACCTGGGCATGGCAGGGGGCTCAAGGGGGCCTGGACCCGCCCACTTCCGCTTTGGGGGCCAGCAACAGTTGCCAGGGCAACCCTGAGCATGGCAGGGGGCTTTAAGGGGGCCTGGACCCACCCACTTCCGCTTTGGGGGCCAACAACAGTTGCCAGGGCAACCCTGGGCATGGCAGGGGGCTCAAGGGGGCCTGGACCCGCCCACTTCCGCTTTGGGGGCCAGCAACAGTTGCCAGGGCAACCCTGGGCATGGCAGGGTTTTTAAGGGGGCCTGGACCCGCCCACTTCCGCTTTGGGGGCCAGCAACAGTTGCCAGGGCAAACCTGGGCATGGCAGGGGGCTCAATGGGGCCAGGACCCGCCCACTTCCGCTTTGGGGGCCAGAAACAGTTGCCAGGGCAACCCTGGGCACGGCAGGGGGCTTTAAGGGGGCCTGGACCCGCCCACTTCCGCTTTGGGGGCCAACAACAGTTGCCAGGGCAACCCTGGGCATGGCAGGGGGCTCAAGGGGGCCTGGACCCGCCCACTTCCGCTTTGGGGGCCAGCAACAGTTGCCAGGGCAACCCTGGGCATGGCAGGGGGCTCAATGGGGCCAGGACCCGCCCACTTCCGCTTTGGGGGCCAGCAACAGTTGCCAGGGCAACCCTGGGCATGGCAGGGGGCTTTAAGGGGGCCTGGACCCACCCACTTCCGCTTTTGGGGCCAGAAACAGTTGCCAGGGCAACCCTGGGCATGGCAGGGGGCTTAAGGGGGCCTGTACCCGCCCACTTCCGCTTTGGGGGCCAGCAACAGTTGCCAGGGCAACCCTGGGCATGGCAGGGGGCTTAAGGGGGCCTGGACCCGCCCAATTCCG
Source organism: Crinia signifera (assembly GCF_055691185.1). Classification (NCBI taxonomy): domain Eukaryota; kingdom Metazoa; phylum Chordata; class Amphibia; order Anura; family Myobatrachidae; genus Crinia; species Crinia signifera. Next base: position 29,263 of record NW_028142141.1, read on the forward strand.
CTTTGGGGGCTAGCAACAGTTGCCAGGGCAACCCTGGGCATGGCAGGGGGCTTAAGGGGGCCTGGACCCGCCCACTTCCGCTTTGGGGGCCAGCAACAGTTGTCAGGGCAACCCTGGGCATGGCAGGGGGCTTAAGGGGGCCTGGACCCGCCCATTTCCGCTTTGGGGGCCAGCAACAGTTGCCAGGGCAAACCTGGGCATGGCAGGGGGCTCAATGGGGCCTGGACCCGGCCACTTCCGCTTTGGGGGCCAGCAACAGTTGCCAGGGCAACCCTGGGCATGGCAGGGGGCTTTAAGGGGGCCTGGACCCGCCCACTTCCGCTTTTGGGGCCAGCAACAGTTGCCAGGGCAACCCTGGGCATGGCAGGGTTTTTAAGGGGGCCTGGACCCGCCCACTTCCGCTTTGGGGGCCAGAAACAGTTGCCAGGGCAACCCTGGGCATGGCAGGGGGCTTTAAGGGGGCCTGGACCCGCCCACTTCCGCTTTGGGGGCCAGCAACAGTTGCCAGGGCAACCCTGGGCATGGCAGGGGGCTCAAGGGGCCTGGACCCGCCCACTTCCGCTTTGGGGGCCAGCAACCGTTGCCAGGGCAACCCTGGGCATGGCAGGGGGCTTTAAGGGGGCTTGTGCCCGCCCACTTCCGCTTTGGTGGCCAGAAACAGTTGCCAGGGCAACCCTGGGCATGGCAGGGGGCTTTAAGGGGGCCTGGACCCGCCCACTTCCGCTTTGGGGGCCAGCAACAGTTGCCAGGGCAACCCTGGGCATGGCAGTGGGCTTAAGGGAGCCTGGACCCGCCCACTTCCGCTTTGGGGGCCAGCAACAGTTGCCAGGGCAACCCTGGGCATGGCAGGGGGCTTACGGGGGCCTGGACCCGCCCACTTCCGCTTTGGGGGCCAGCAACAATTGCCAGGGCAACCCTGGGCATGGCAGGGGGCTTAAGGGGGCCTGGACCCGCCCATTTCCGCTTTGGGGGCCAGCAACAGTTGCCAGGGCAAACCTGGGCATGGCAGGGGGCTCAATGGGGCCTGGACCCGGCCACTTCCGCTTTGGGGGCCAGCAACAGTTGCCAGGGCAACCCTGGGCATGGCAGGGGGCTTTAAGGGGGCCTGGACCCGCCCACTTCCGCTTTTGGGGCCAGCAACAGTTGCCAGGGCAACCCTGGGCATGGCAGGGTTTTTAAGGGGGCCTGGACCCGCCCACTTCCGCTTTGGGGGCCAGAAACAGTTGCCAGGGCAACCCTGGGCATGGCAGGGGGCTTTAAGGGGGCCTGGACCCGTCCACTTCTGCTTTGGGGGCCAGAAACAGTTGCCAGGGCAACCCTGGGCATGGCAGGGGGCTTAAGGGGGCCTGGACCCGCCCACTTCCGCTTTGGGGGCCAAAAACAGTTGCCAGGGCAACCCTGGGCATGGTAGGGGGCTTAAGGGGGCCTGGACCCGCCCACTTACTCTTTGGGGGCCAGCAACAGTTGCCAGGGCAACCCTGGGCATGGCAGGGGGCTTTAAGGGGGCCTGGACCCGCCCACTTCCGCTTTGGGGGCCAGCAACAGTTGCCAGGGCAACCCTGGGCATGGCAGGGGGCTTAAGGGGGCCTGGACCCTCCCACTTCCGCTTTGGGGGCCAGCAACAGTTGTCAGGGCAACCCTGGGCATGGCAGGGGGCTTAAGGGGGCCTGGACCCGCCCATTTCCGCTTTGGGGACCAGCAACAGTTGCCAAGGTAAACTTGGGCATGGCAGGGGGCTCAATGGGGCCAGGACCCGCCCACTTCCGCTTTGGGGGCCAGCAACAGTTGCCAGGGCAACCCTGGGCATGGCAGGGGGCTTTAATGGGGCCTGGACCCGCCCACTTCCGCTTTGGGGGCCAGCAACAGTTGCCAGGGCAACCCTGGGCATGGCAGGGGGCTCAAGGGGCCTGGACCCGCCCACTTCCGCTTTGGGGGCCAGCAACAGTTGCCAGGGCAACCCTGGGCATGGCAGGGGGCTTTAAGGGGGCCTGTACCCGCCCACTTCCGCTTTGGTGGCCAGAAACAGTTGCCAGGGCAACCCTGGGCATGGCAGGGGGCTTTAAGGGGGCCTGGACCCGCCCACTTCCGCTTTGGGGGCCAGCAACAGTTGCCAGGGCAACCCTGGGCATGGCAGTGGGCTTAAGGGAGCCTGGACCCGCCCACTTCCGCTTTGGGGGCCAGCAACAGTTGCCAGGGCAACCCTGGGCATGGCAGGGGGCTTAAGGGGGCCTGGACCCGCCCACTTCCGCTTTGGGGGCCAGCAACAGTTGCCAGGGCAACCCTGGGCATGGCAGGGGGCTTAAGGGGGCCTGGACCCGCCCATTTCCGCTTTGGGGGCCAGCAACAGTTGCCAGGGCAAACCTGGGCATGGCAGGGGGCTCAATGGGGCCTGGAACCGCCCACTTCCGCTTTTGGGGCCAGCAACAGTTGCCAGGGCAACCCTGGGCATGGCAGGGTTTTTAAGGGGGCCTGGACCCGCCCACTTCCGCTTTGGGGGCCAGAAACAGTTGCCAGGGCAACCCTGGGCATGGCAGGGGGCTTTAAGGGGGCCTGGACCCGTCCACTTCTGCTTTGGGGGCCAGAAACAGTTGCCAGGGCAACCCTGGGCATGGCAGGGGGCTTAAGGGGGCCTGGACCCGCCCACTTCCGCTTTGGGGGCCAAAAACAGTTGCCAGGGCAACCCTGGGCATGGTAGGGGGCTTAAGGGGGCCTGGACCCGCCCACTTACTCTTTGGGGGCCAGCAACAGTTGCCAGGGCAACCCTGGGCATGGCAGGGGGCTTTAAGGGGGCCTGGACCCGCCCACTTCCGCTTTGGGGGCCAGCAACAGTTGCCAGGGCAACCCTGGGCATGGCAGGGGGCTTAAGGGGGCCTGGACCCGTCCACTTCTGCTTTGGGGGCCAGAAACAGTTGCCAGGGCAACCCTGGGCATGGCAGGGGGCTTAAGGGGGCCTGGACCCGCCCACTTCCGCTTTGGGGGCCAACAACAGTTGCCAGGGCAACCCTGGGCATGGCAGGGGGCTTTAAGGGGGCCTGGACCCGCCCACTTCTGCTTTGGGGGCCAGAAACAGTTGCCAGGGCAACCCTGGGCATGGCAGGGGGCTTAAGGGGGCCTGGACCCGCCCACTTCCGCTTTGGGGGCCAACAACAGTTGCCAGGGCAACCCTGGGCATGGCAGGGGGCTTTAAGGGGGCCTGGACCCGCCCACTTCCGCTTTGGGGGCCAGAAACAGTTGCCAGGGCAACCCTGGGCATGGCAGGGGGCTTTAAGGGGGCCTGGACCCGCCCACTTCCGCTTTGGGGGCCAACAACAGTTGCCAGGGCAACCCTGGGCATGTCAGGGGGCTAAAGGGGACCTGGACCCGCCCACTTCCGCTTTGGGGGCCAGCAACAGATGCCAGGGCAACCCTGGGCATGGCAGGGGGCTCAAGGGGGCCTGGACCCGCCCACTTCCGCTTTGGGGGCCAGCAACAGTTGCCAGGGCAAACCTGGGCATGGCAGGGGGCTCAAGGGGGCCTGGACCCGCCCACTTCCGCTTTGGGGGCCAGCAACAGTTGCCAGGGCAACCCTGAGCATGGCAGGGGGCTTTAAGGGGGCCTGGACCCACCCACTTCCGCTTTGGGGGCCAACAACAGTTGCCAGGGCAACCCTGGGCATGGCAGGGGGCTCAAGGGGGCCTGGACCCGCCCACTTCCGCTTTGGGGGCCAGCAACAGTTGCCAGGGCAACCCTGGGCATGGCAGGGTTTTTAAGGGGGCCTGGACCCGCCCACTTCCGCTTTGGGGGCCAGAAACAGTTGCCAGGGCAACCCTGGGCATGGCAGGGGGCTTTAAGGGGGCCTGGACCCGCCCACTTCCGCTTTGGGGGCCAGAAACAGTTGCCAGGGCAACCCTGGGCATGGCAGGGGGCTTAAGGGGGCCTGGACCCGCCCACTTCCGCTTTGGGGGCCAGCAACAGTTGCCAGGGCAAACCTGGGCATGGCAGGGGGCTCAATGGGGCCAGGACCCGCCCACTTCCGCTTTGGGGGCCAGAAACAGTTGCCAGGGCAACCCTGGTCATGGCAGGGGGCTCAAGGGGGCCTGGACCCGCCCACTTCCGCTTTGGGGGCCAGCAACAATTGCCAGGGCAACCCTGGGCATGGCAGGGGGCTCAATGGGGCCAGGACCCGCCCACTTCCGCTTTGGGGGCCAGCAACAGTTGCCAGGGCAACCCTGGGCATGGCAGGGGGCTTTAAGGGGGCCTGGACCCACCCACTTCCGCTTTTGGGGCCAGAAACAGTTGCCAGGGCAACCCTGGGCATGGCAGGGGGCTTAAGGGGGCCTGTACCCGCCCACTTCCGCTTTGGGGGCCAGCAACAGTTGCCAGGGCAACCCTGGGCATGGCAGGGGGCTTAAGGGGGCCTGGACCCGCCCACTTCCGCTTTGGGGGCTAGCAACAGTTGCCAGGGCAACCCTGGGCATGGCAGGGGGCTTAAGGGGGCCTGGACCCGCCCACTTCCGCTTTGGGGGCCAGCAACAGTTGTCAGGGCAACCCTGGGCATGGCAGGAGGCTTAAGGGGGCCTGGACCCGCCCATTTCCGCTTTGGGGACAAGCAACAGTTGCCAAGGTAAACCTGGGCATGGCAGGGGGCTCAATGGGGCCAGGACCCGCCCACTTCCGCTTTGGGGGCCAGCAACAGTTGCCAGGGCAACCCTGGGCATGGCAGGGGGCTTTAAGGGGGCCTGGACCCGCCCACTTCCGCTTTGGGGGCCAGCAACAGTTGCCAGGGCAACCCTGGGCATGGCAGGGGGCTCAAGGGGCCTGGACCCGCCCACTTCCGCTTTGGGGGCCAGCAACAGTTGCCAGGGCAACCCTGGGCATGGCAGGGTTTTTAAGGGGGCCTGGACCCGCCCACTTCCGCTTTGGGGGCCAGAAACAGTTGCCAGGGCAACCCTGGGCATGGCAGGGGGCTTTAAGGGGGCCTGGACCCGCCCACTTCCGCTTTGGGGGCCAGAAACAGTTGCCAGGGCAACCCTGGGCATGGCAGGGGGCTTAAGGGGGCCTGGACCCGCCCACTTCCGCTTTGGGGGCCAGCAACAGTTGCCAGGGCAAACCTGGGCATGGCAGGGGGCTCAATGGGGCCAGGACCCGCCCACTTCCGCTTTGGGGGCCAGAAACAGTTGCCAGGGCAACCCTGGGCACGGCAGGGGGCTTTAAGGGGGCCTGGACCCGCCCACTTCCGCTTTGGGGGCCAACAACAGTTGCCAGGGCAACCCTGGGCATGGCAGGGGGCTCAAGGGGGCCTGGACCCGCCCACTTCCGCTTTGGGGGCCAGCAACAATTGCCAGGGCAACCCTGGGCATGGCAGGGGGCTCAATGGGGCCAGGACCCGCCCACTTCCGCTTTGGGGGCCAGCAACAGTTGCCAGGGCAACCCTGGGCATGGCAGGGGGCTTTAAGGGGGCCTGGACCCACCCACTTCCGCTTTTGGGGCCAGAAACAGTTGCCAGGGCAACCCTGGGCATGGCAGGGGGCTTAAGGGGGCCTGTACCCGCCCACTTCCGCTTTGGGGGCCAGCAACAGTTGCCAGGGCAACCCTGGGCATGGCAGGGGGCTTAAGGGGGCCTGGACCCGCCCACTTCCGCTTTGGGGGCTAGCAACAGTTGCCAGGGCAACCCTGGGCATGGCAGGGGGCTTAAGGGGGCCTGGACCCGCCCACTTCCGCTTTGGGGGCCAGCAACAGTTGTCAGGGCAACCCTGGGCATGGCAGGAGGCTTAAGGGGGCCTGGACCCGCCCATTTCCGCTTTGGGGACAAGCAACAGTTGCCAAGGTAAACCTGGGCATGGCAGGGGGCTCAATGGGGCCAGGACCCGCCCACTTCCGCTTTGGGGGCCAGCAACAGTTGCCAGGGCAACCCTGGGCATGGCAGGGGGCTTTAAGGGGGCCTGGACCCGCCCACTTCCGCTTTGGGGGCCAGCAACAGTTGCCAGGGCAACCCTGGGCATGGCAGGGGGCTCAAGGGGCCTGGACCCGCCCACTTCCGCTTTGGGGGCCAGCAACCGTTGCCAGGGCAACCCTGGGCATGGCAGGGGGCTTTAAGGGGGCTTGTGCCCGCCCACTTCCGCTTTGGTGGCCAGAAACAGTTGCCAGGGCAACCCTGGGCATGGCAGGGGGCTTTAAGGGGGCCTGGACCCGCCCACTTCCGCTTTGGGGGCCAGCAACAGTTGCCAGGGCAACCCTGGGCATGGCAGTGGGCTTAAGGGAGCCTGGACCCGCCCACTTCCGCTTTGGGGGCCAGCAACAGTTGCCAGGGCAACCCTGGGCATGGCAGGGGGCTTACGGGGGCCTGGACCCGCCCACTTCCGCTTTGGGGGCCAGCAACAATTGCCAGGGCAACCCTGGGCATGGCAGGGGGCTTAAGGGGGCCTGGACCCGCCCATTTCCGCTTTGGGGGCCAGCAACAGTTGCCAGGGCAAACCTGGGCATGGCAGGGGGCTCAATGGGGCCTGGACCCGGCCACTTCAGCTTTGGGGGCCAGCAACAGTTGCCAGGGCAACCCTGGGCATGGCAGGGGGCTTTAAGGGGGCCTGGACCCGCCCACTTCCGCTTTTGGGGCCAGCAACAGTTGCCAGGGCAACCCTGGGCATGGCAGGGTTTTTAAGGGGGCCTGGACCCGCCCACTTCCGCTTTGGGGGCCAGAAACAGTTGCCAGGGCAACCCTGGGCATGGCAGGGGGCTTTAAGGGGGCCTGGACCCGTCCACTTCTGCTTTGGGGGCCAGAAACAGTTGCCAGGGCAACCCTGGGCATGGCAGGGGGCTTAAGGGGGCCTGGACCCGCCCACTTCCGCTTTGGGGGCCAAAAACAGTTGCCAGGGCAACCCTGGGCATGGTAGGGGGCTTAAGGGGGCCTGGACCCGCCCACTTCCTCTTTGGGGGCCAGCAACAGTTGCCAGGGCAACCCTGGGCATGGCAGGGGGCTTTAAGGGGGCCTGGACCCGCCCACTTCCGCTTTGGGGGCCAGCAACAGTTGCCAGGGCAACCCTGGGCATGGCAGGGGGCTTAAGGGGGCCTGGACCCTCCCACTTCCGCTTTGGGGGCCAGCAACAGTTGTCAGGGCAACCCTGGGCATGGCAGGGGGCTTAAGGGGGCCTGGACCCGCCCATTTCCGCTTTGGGGACCAGCAACAGTTGCCAAGGTAAACCTGGGCATGGCAGGGGGCTCAATGGGGCCAGGACCCGCCCACTTCCGCTTTGGGGGCCAGCAACAGTTGCCAGGGCAACCCTGGGCATGGCAGGGGGCTTTAAGGGGGCCTGGACCCGCCCACTTCCGCTTTGGGGTCCAGAAACAGTTGCCAGGGCAACCCTGGGCATGGCAGGGGGCTCAAGGGGGCCTGGACCCGCCCACTTCCGCTTTGGGGGCCAGCAACAGTTGCCAGGGCAACCCTGGGCATGGCAGGGGGCTTAAGGGGGCCTGGACCCGCCCATTTCCGCTTTGGGGGCCAGCAACAGTTGCCAGGGCAACCCTGGGCATGGCAGGGGGCTTAAGGGGGCCTGGACCCGCCCACTTCCGCTTTGGGGGCCAGCAACAGTTGCCAGGGCAACCCTGGGCATGGCAGGGGGCTTAAGGGGGCCTGGACCCGCCCATTTCCGCTTTGGGGGCCAGCAACAGTTGCCAGGGCAAACCTGGGCATGGCAGGGTGCTCAATGGGGCCTGGACCCACCCACTTCCGCTTTGGGGGCCAGCAACAGTTGCCAGGGCAACCCTGGGCATGGCAGGGGGCTTAAGGGGGCCTGGACCCGCCCACTTCCGCTTTGGGGGCCAGCAACAGTTGCCAGGGCAACCCTGGGCATGGCAGGGGGCTTAAGGGGGCCTGGACCCGCCCATTTCCGCTTTGGGGGCCAGCAACAGTTGCCAGGGCAAACCTGGGCATGGCAGGGTGCTCAATGGGGCCTGGACCCACCCACTTCCGCTTTGGGGGCCAGCAACAGTTGCCAGGGCAACCCTGGGCATGTCAGGGGGCTAAAGGGGGCCTGGACCCGCCCACTTCCGCTTTGGGGGCCAGCAACAGATGCCAGGGCAACCCTGGGCATGGCAGGGGGCTCAAGGGGGCCTGGACCCGCCCACTTCCGCTTTGGGGGCCAGCAACAGTTGCCAGGGCAAACCTGGGCATGGCAGGGGGCTCAAGGGGGCCTGGACCCGCCCACTTCCGCTTTGGGGGCCAGCAACAGTTGCCAGGGCAACCCTGAGCATGGCAGGGGGCTTTAAGGGGGCCTGGACCCACCCACTTCCGCTTTGGGGGCCAACAACAGTTGCCAGGGCAACCCTGGGCATGGCAGGGGGCTCAAGGGGGCCTGGACCCGCCCACTTCCGCTTTGGGGGCCAGCAACAGTTGCCAGGGCAACCCTGGGCATGGCAGGGTTTTTAAGGGGGCCTGGACCCGCCCACTTCCGCTTTGGGGGCCAGCAACAGTTGCCAGGGCAAACCTGGGCATGGCAGGGGGCTCAATGGGGCCAGGACCCGCCCACTTCCGCTTTGGGGGCCAGAAACAGTTGCCAGGGCAACCCTGGGCACGGCAGGGGGCTTTAAGGGGGCCTGGACCCGCCCACTTCCGCTTTGGGGGCCAACAACAGTTGCCAGGGCAACCCTGGGCATGGCAGGGGGCTCAAGGGGGCCTGGACCCGCCCACTTCCGCTTTGGGGGCCAGCAACAGTTGCCAGGGCAACCCTGGGCATGGCAGGGGGCTCAATGGGGCCAGGACCCGCCCACTTCCGCTTTGGGGGCCAGCAACAGTTGCCAGGGCAACCCTGGGCATGGCAGGGGGCTTTAAGGGGGCCTGGACCCACCCACTTCCGCTTTTGGGGCCAGAAACAGTTGCCAGGGCAACCCTGGGCATGGCAGGGGGCTTAAGGGGGCCTGTACCCGCCCACTTCCGCTTTGGGGGCCAGCAACAGTTGCCAGGGCAACCCTGGGCATGGCAGGGGGCTTAAGGGGGCCTGGACCCGCCCACTTCCGCTTTGGGGGCTAGCAACAGTTGCCAGGGCAACCCTGGGCATGGCAGGGGGCTTAAGGGGGCCTGGACCCGCCCACTTCCGCTTTGGGGGCCAGCAACAGTTGTCAGGGCAACCCTGGGCATGGCAGGGGGCTTAAGGGGGCCTGGACCCGCCCATTTCCGCTTTGGGGACAAGCAACAGTTGCCAAGGTAAACCAGGGCATGGCAGGGGGCTCAATGGGGCCAGGACCCGCCCACTTCCGCTTTGGGGGCCAGCAACAGTTGCCAGGGCAACCCTGGGCATGGCAGGGGGCTTTATGGGGGCCTGGACCCGCCCACTTCCGCTTTGGGGGCCAGCAACAGTTGCCAGGGCAACCCTGGGCATGGCAGGGGGCTCAAGGGGCCTGGACCCGCCCACTTCCGCTTTGGGGGCCAGCAACCGTTGCCAGGGCAACCCTGGGCATGGCAGGGGGCTTTAAGGGGGCTTGTGCCCGCCCACTTCCGCTTTGGTGGCCAGAAACAGTTGCCAGGGCAACCCTGGGCATGGCAGTGGGCTTTAAGGGGGCCTGGACCCGCCCACTTCCGCTTTGGGGGCCAGCAACAGTTGCCAGGGCAACCCTGGGCATGGCAGTGGGCTTAAGGGAGCCTGGACCCGCCCACTTCCGCTTTGGGGGCCAGCAACAGTTGCCAGGGCAACCCTGGGCATGGCAGGGGGCTTACGGGGGCCTGGACCCGCCCACTTCCGCTTTGGGGGCCAGCAACAATTGCCAGGGCAACCCTGGGCATGGCAGGGGGCTTAAGGGGGCCTGGACCCGCCCATTTCCGCTTTGGGGGCCAGCAACAGTTGCCAGGGCAAACCTGGGCATGGCAGGGGGCTCAATGGGGCCTGGACCCGGCCACTTCCGCTTTGGGGGCCAGCAACAGTTGCCAGGGCAACCCTGGGCATGGCAGGGGGCTTTAAGGGGGCCTGGACCCGCCCACTTCCGCTTTGGGGGCCAGCAACAGTTGCCAGGGCAACCCTGGGCATGGCAGGGTTTTTAAGGGGGCCTGGACCCGCCCACTTCCGCTTTGGGGGCCAGAAACAGTTGCCAGGGCAATCCTGGGCATGGCAGGGGGCTTTAAGGGGGCCTGGACCCGTCCACTTCTGCTTTGGGGGCCAGAAACAGTTGCCAGGGCAACCCTGGGCATGGCAGGGGGCTTAAGGGGGCCTGGACCCGCCCACTTCCGCTTTGGGGGCCAAAAACAGTTGCCAGGGCAACCCTGGGCATGGCAGGGGGCTTTAAGGGGGCCTGGACCCGCCCACTTCCGCTTTGGGGGCCAGAAACAGTTGCCAGGGCAACCCTGGGCATGGCAGGGGGCTTTAAGGGGGCCTGGACCCGCCCACTTCCGCTTTGGGGGCCAACAACAGTTGCCAGGGCAACCCTGGGCATGTCAGGGGGCTAAAGGGGGCCTGGACCCGCCCACTTCCGCTTTGGGGGCCAGCAACAGATGCCAGGGCAACCCTGGGCATGGCAGGGGGCTCAAGGGGGCCTGGACCCGCCCACTTCCGCTTTGGGGGCCAGCAACAGTTGCCAGGGCAAACCTGGGCATGGCAGGGGGCTCAAGGGGGCCTGGACCCGCCCACTTCCGCTTTGGGGGCCAGCAACAGTTGCCAGGGCAACCCTGAGCATGGCAGGGGGCTTTAAGGGGGCCTGGACCCACCCACTTCCGCTTTGGGGGCCAACAACAGTTGCCAGGGCAACCCTGGGCATGGCAGGGGGCTCAAGGGGGCCTGGACCCGCCCACTTCCGCTTTGGGGGCCAGCAACAGTTGCCAGGGCAACCCTGGGCATGGCAGGGTTTTTAAGGGGGCCTGGACCCGCCCACTTCCGCTTTGGGGGCCAGCAACAGTTGCCAGGGCAAACCTGGGCATGGCAGGGGGCTCAATGGGGCCAGGACCCGCCCACTTCCGCTTTGGGGGCCAGAAACAGTTGCCAGGGCAACCCTGGGCACGGCAGGGGGCTTTAAGGGGGCCTGGACCCGCCCACTTCCGCTTTGGGGCCAACAACAGTTGCCAGGGCAACCCTGGGCATGGCAGGGGGCTCAAGGGGGCCTGGACCCGCCCACTTCCGCTTTGGGGGCCAGCAACAGTTGCCAGGGCAACCCTGGGCATGGCAGGGGGCTCAATGGGGCCAGGACCCGCCCACTTCCGCTTTGGGGGCCAGCAACAGTTGCCAGGGCAACCCTGGGCATGGCAGGGGGCTTTAAGGGGGCCTGGACCCACCCACTTCCGCTTTTGGGGCCAGAAACAGTTGCCAGGGCAACCCTGGGCATGGCAGGGGGCTTAAGGGGGCCTGTACCCGCCCACTTCCGCTTTGGGGGCCAGCAACAGTTGCCAGGGCAACCCTGGGCATGGCAGGGGGCTTAAGGGGGCCTGGACCCGCCCAATTCCGCTTTGGGGGCTAGCAACAGTTGCCAGGGCAACCCTGGGCATGGCAGGGGGCTTAAGGGGGCCTGGACCCGCCCACTTCCGCTTTGGGGGCCAGCAACAGTTGTCAGGGCAACCCTGGGCATGGCAGGGGGCTTAAGGGGGCCTGGACCCGCCCATTTCCGCTTTGGGGACAAGCAACAGTTGCCAAGGTAAACCTGGGCATGGCAGGGGGCTCAATGGGGCCAGGACCCGCCCACTTCCGCTTTGGGGGCCAGCAACAGTTGCCAGGGCAACCCTGGGCATGGCAGGGGGCTTTAAGGGGGCCTGGACCCGCCCACTTCCGCTTTGGGGGCCAGCAACAGTTGCCAGGGCAACCCTGGGCATGGCAGGGGGCTCAAGGGGCCTGGACCCGCCCACTTCCGCTTTGGGGGCCAGCAACCGTTGCCAGGGCAACCCTGGGCATGGCAGGGGGCTTTAAGGGGGCTTGTGCCCGCCCACTTCCGCTTTGGTGGCAGAAACAGTTGCCAGGGCAACCCTGGGCATGGCAGGGGGCTTTAAGGGGGCCTGGACCCGCCCACTTCCGCTTTGGGGGCCAGCAACAGTTGCCAGGGCAACCCTGGGCATGGCAGTGGGCTTAAGGGAGCCTGGACCCGCCCACTTCCGCTTTGGGGGCCAGCAACAGTTGCCAGGGCAACCCTGGGCATGGCAGGGGGCTTACGGGGGCCTGGACCCGCCCACTTCCGCTTTGGGGGCCAGCAACAATTGCCAGGGCAACCCTGGGCATGGCAGGGGGGCTTAAGGGGGCCTGGACCCGCCCATTTCCGCTTTGGGGGCCAGCAACAGTTGCCAGGGCAAACCTGGGCATGGCAGGGGGCTCAATGGGGCCTGGACCCGGCCACTTCCGCTTTGGGGGCCAGCAACAGTTGCCAGGGCAACCCTGGGCATGGCAGGGGGCTTTAAGGGGGCCTGGACCCCGCCCACTTCCGCTTTTGGGGCCAGCAACAGTTGCCAGGGCAACCCTGGGCATGGCAGGGTTTTTAAGGGGGCCTGGACCCGCCCACTTCCGCTTTGGGGGCCAGAAACAGTTGCCAGGGCAACCCTGGGCATGGCAGGGGGCTTTAAGGGGCCTGGACCCGTCCACTTCTGCTTTGGGGGCCAACAACAGTTGCCAGGGCAACCCTGGGCATGGCAGGGGGCTTTAAGGGGGCCTGGACCCGCCCACTTCCGCTTTGGGGGCCAGAAACAGTTGCCAGGGCAACCCTGGGCATGGCAGGGGGCTTACGGGGGCCTGGACCCGCCCACTTCCGCTTTGGGGGGCCAGCAACAATTGCCAGGGCAACCCTGGGCATGGCAGGGGGCTTAAGGGGGCCTGGACCCGCCCATTTCCGCTTTGGGGGCCAGCAACAGTTGCCAGGGCAAACCTGGGCATGGCAGGGGGCTCAATGGGGCCTGGACCCGGCCACTTCCGCTTTGGGGGCCAGCAACAGTTGCCAGGGCAACCCTGGGCATGGCAGGGGGCTTTAAGGGGGCCTGGACCCGCCCACTTCCGCTTTGGGGGCCAGCAACAGTTGCCAGGGCAACCCTGGGCATGGCAGGGTTTTTAAGGGGGCCTGGACCCGCCCACTTCCGCTTTGGGGGCCAGAAACAGTTGCCAGGGCAATCCTGGGCATGGCAGGGGCTTTAAGGGGGCCTGGACCCGTCCACTTCTGCTTTGGGGGCCAGAAACAGTTGCCAGGGCAACCCTGGGCATGGCAGGGGGCTTAAGGGGGCCTGGACCCGCCCACTTCCGCTTTGGGGGCCAAAAACAGTTGCCAGGGCAACCCTGGGCATGGCAGGGGGCTTTAAGGGGGCCTGGACCCGCCCACTTCCGCTTTGGGGGCCAGAAACAGTTGCCAGGGCAACCCTGGGCATGGCAGGGGCTTTAAGGGGGCCTGGACCCGCCCACTTCCGCTTTGGGGGCCAACAACAGTTGCCAGGGCAACCCTGGGCATGTCAGGGGGCTAAAGGGGGCCTGGACCCGCCCACTTCCGCTTTGGGGGCCAGCAACAGATGCCAGGGCAACCCTGGGCATGGCAGGGGCTCAAGGGGGCCTGGACCCGCCCACTTCCGCTTTGGGGGCCAGCAACAGTTGCCAGGGCAAACCTGGGCATGGCAGGGGGCTCAAGGGGGCCTGGACCCGCCCACTTCCGCTTTGGGGGCCAGCAACAGTTGCCAGGGCAACCCTGAGCATGGCAGGGGGCTTTAAGGGGGCCTGGACCCACCCACTTCCGCTTTGGGGGCCAACAACAGTTGCCAGGGCAACCCTGGGCATGGCAGGGGGCTCAAGGGGGCCTGGACCCGCCCACTTCCGCTTTGGGGGCCAGCAACAGTTGCCAGGGCAACCCTGGGCATGGCAGGGTTTTTAAGGGGGCCTGGACCCGCCCACTTCCGCTTTGGGGGCCAGCAACAGTTGCCAGGGCAAACCTGGGCATGGCAGGGGGCTCAATGGGGCCAGGACCCGCCCACTTCCGCTTTGGGGGCCAGAAACAGTTGCCAGGGCAACCCTGGGCACGGCAGGGGGCTTTAAGGGGGCCTGGACCCGCCCACTTCCGCTTTGGGGGCCAACAACAGTTGCCAGGGCAACCCTGGGCATGGCAGGGGCTCAAGGGGGCCTGGACCCGCCCACTTCCGCTTTGGGGGCCAGCAACAGTTGCCAGGGCAACCCTGGGCATGGCAGGGGGCTCAATGGGGCCAGGACCCGCCCACTTCCGCTTTGGGGGCCAGCAACAGTTGCCAGGGCAACCCTGGGCATGGCATGGGGCTTTAAGGGGGCCTGGACCCACCCACTTCCGCTTTTGGGGCCAGAAACAGTTGCCAGGGCAACCCTGGGCATGGCAGGGGGCTTAAGGGGGCCTGTACCCGCCCACTTCCGCTTTGGGGGCCAGCAACAGTTGCCAGGGCAACCCTGGGCATGGCAGGGGGCTTAAGGGGGCCTGGACCCGCCCAATTCCGCTTTGGGGGCTAGCAACAGTTGCCAGGGCAACCCTGGGCATGGCAGGGGGCTTAAGGGGGCCTGGACCCGCCCACTTCCGCTTTGGGGGCCAGCAACAGTTGTCAGGGCAACCCTGGGCATGGCAGGGGGCTTAAGGGGGCCTGGACCCGCCCATTTCCGCTTTGGGGACAAGCAACAGTTGCCAAGGTAAACCTGGGCATGGCAGGGGGCTCAATGGGGCCAGGACCCGCCCACTTCCGCTTTGGGGGCCAGCAACAGTTGCCAGGGCAACCCTGGGCATGGCAGGGGGCTTTAAGGGGGCCTGGACCCGCCCACTTCCGCTTTGGGGGCCAGCAACAGTTGCCAGGGCAACCCTGGGCATGGCAGGGGGCTCAAGGGGCCTGGACCCGCCCACTTCCGCTTTGGGGGCCAGCAACCGTTGCCAGGGCAACCCTGGGCATGGCAGGGGGCTTTAAGGGGGCTTGTGCCCGCCCACTTCCGCTTTGGTGGCCAGAAACAGTTGCCAGGGCAACCCTGGGCATGGCAGGGGGCTTTAAGGGGGCCTGGACCCGCCCACTTCCGCTTTGGGGGCCAGCAACAGTTGCCAGGGCAACCCTGGGCATGGCAGTGGGCTTAAGGGAGCCTGGACCCGCCCACTTCCGCTTTGGGGGCCAGCAACAGTTGCCAGGGCAACCCTGGGCATGGCAGGGGGCTTACGGGGGCCTGGACCCGCCCACTTCCGCTTTGGGGGCCAGCAACAATTGCCAGGGCAACCCTGGGCATGGCAGGGGGCTTAAGGGGGCCTGGACCCGCCCATTTCCGCTTTGGGGGCCAGCAACAGTTGCCAGGGCAAACCTGGGCATGGCAGGGGGCTCAATGGGGCCTGGACCCGGCCACTTCCGCTTTGGGGGCCAGCAACAGTTGCCAGGGCAACCCTGGGCATGGCAGGGGGCTTTAAGGGGGCCTGGACCCGCCCACTTCCGCTTTTGGGGCCAGCAACAGTTGCCAGGGCAACCCTGGGCATGGCAGGGTTTTTAAGGGGGCCTGGACCCGCCCACTTCCGCTTTGGGGGCCAGAAACAGTTGCCAGGGCAACCCTGGGCATGGCAGGGGGCTTTAAGGGGGCCTGGACCCGTCCACTTCTGCTTTGGGGGCCAACAACAGTTGCCAGGGCAACCCTGGGCATGGCAGGGGGCTTTAAGGGGGCCTGGACCCGCCCACTTCCGCTTTGGGGGCCAGAAACAGTTGCCAGGGCAACCCTGGGCATGGCAGGGGGCTTTAAGGGGGCCTGGACCCGCCCACTTCCGCTTTGGGGGCCAACAACAGTTGCCAGGGCAACCCTGGGCATGTCAGGGGGCTAAAGGGGACCTGGACCCGCCCACTTCCGCTTTGGGGGCCAGCAACAGATGCCAGGGCAACCCTGGGCATGGCAGGGGGCTCAAGGGGGCCTGGACCCGCCCACTTCCGCTTTGGGGGCCAGCAACAGTTGCCAGGGCAAACCTGGGCATGGCAGGGGGCTCAAGGGGGCCTGGACCCGCCCACTTCCGCTTTGGGGGCCAGCAACAGTTGCCAGGGCAACCCTGAGCATGGCAGGGGGCTTTAAGGGGGCCTGGACCCACCCACTTCCGCTTTGGGGGCCAACAACAGTTGCCAGGGCAACCCTGGGCATGGCAGGGGGCTCAAGGGGGCCTGGACCCGCCCACTTCCGCTTTGGGGGCCAGCAACAGTTGCCAGGGCAACCCTGGGCATGGCAGGGTTTTTAAGGGGGCCTGGACCCGCCCACTTCCGCTTTGGGGGCCAGAAACAGTTGCCAGGGCAACCCTGGGCATGGCAGGGGGCTTTAAGGGGGCCTGGACCCGCCCACTTCCGCTTTGGGGGCCAGAAACAGTTGCCAGGGCAACCCTGGGCATGGCAGGGGGCTTAAGGGGGCCTGGACCCGCCCACTTCCGCTTTGGGGGCCAGCAACAGTTGCCAGGGCAAACCTGGGCATGGCAGGGGGCTCAATGGGGCCAGGACCCGCCCACTTCCGCTTTGGGGGCCAGAAACAGTTGCCAGGGCAACCCTGGGCACGGCAGGGGGCTTTAAGGGGGCCTGGACCCGCCCACTTCCGCTTTGGGGGCCAACAACAGTTGCCAGGGCAACCCTGGGCATGGCAGGGGGCTCAAGGGGGCCTGGACCCGCCCACTTCCGCTTTGGGGGCCAGCAACAATTGCCAGGGCAACCCTGGGCATGGCAGGGGGCTCAATGGGGCCAGGACCCGCCCACTTCCGCTTTGGGGGCCAGCAACAGTTGCCAGGGCAACCCTGGGCATGGCAGGGGGCTTTAAGGGGGCCTGGACCCACCCACTTCCGCTTTTGGGGCCAGAAACAGTTGCCAGGGCAACCCTGGGCATGGCAGGGGGCTTAAGGGGGCCTGTACCCGCCCACTTCCGCTTTGGGGGCCAGCAACAGTTGCCAGGGCAACCCTGGGCATGGCAGGGGGCTTAAGGGGGCCTGGACCCGCCCACTTCCGCTTTGGGGGCTAGCAACAGTTGCCAGGGCAACCCTGGGCATGGCAGGGGGCTTAAGGGGGCCTGGACCCGCCCACTTCCGCTTTGGGGGCCAGCAACAGTTGTCAGGGCAACCCTGGGCATGGCAGGGGGCTTAAGGGGGCCTGGACCCGCCCATTTCCGCTTTGGGGACAAGCAACAGTTGCCAAGGTAAACCTGGGCATGGCAGGGGGCTCAATGGGGCCAGGACCCGCCCACTTCCGCTTTGGGGGCCAGCAACAGTTGCCAGGGCAACCCTGGGCATGGCAGGGGGCTTTAAGGGGGCCTGGACCCGCCCACTTCCGCTTTGGGGGCCAGCAACAGTTGCCAGGGCAACCCTGGGCATGGCAGGGGGCTCAAGGGGCCTGGACCCGCCCACTTCCGCTTTGGGGGCCAGCAACCGTTGCCAGGGCAACCCTGGGCATGGCAGGGGGCTTTAAGGGGGCTTGTGCCCGCCCACTTCCGCTTTGGTGGCCAGAAACAGTTGCCAGGGCAACCCTGGGCATGGCAGGGGGCTTTAAGGGGGCCTGGACCCGCCCACTTCCGCTTTGGGGGCCAGCAACAGTTGCCAGGGCAACCCTGGGCATGGCAGTGGGCTTAAGGGAGCCTGGACCCGCCCACTTCCGCTTTGGGGGCCAGCAACAGTTGCCAGGGCAACCCTGGGCATGGCAGGGGGCTTACGGGGGCCTGGACCCGCCCACTTCCGCTTTGGGGGCCAGCAACAATTGCCAGGGCAACCCTGGGCATGGCAGGGGGCTTAAGGGGGCCTGGACCCGCCCATTTCCGCTTTGGGGGCCAGCAACAGTTGCCAGGGCAAACCTGGGCATGGCAGGGGGCTCAATGGGGCCTGGACCCGGCCACTTCAGCTTTGGGGGCCAGCAACAGTTGCCAGGGCAACCCTGGGCATGGCAGGGGGCTTTAAGGGGGCCTGGACCCGCCCACTTCCGCTTTTGGGGCCAGCAACAGTTGCCAGGGCAACCCTGGGCATGGCAGGGTTTTTAAGGGGGCCTGGACCCGCCCACTTCCGCTTTGGGGGCCAGAAACAGTTGCCAGGGCAACCCTGGGCATGGCAGGGGGCTTTAAGGGGGCCTGGACCCGTCCACTTCTGCTTTGGGGGCCAGAAACAGTTGCCAGGGCAACCCTGGGCATGGCAGGGGGCTTAAGGGGGCCTGGACCCGCCCACTTCCGCTTTGGGGGCCAAAAACAGTTGCCAGGGCAACCCTGGGCATGGTAGGGGGCTTAAGGGGGCCTGGACCCGCCCACTTCCTCTTTGGGGGCCAGCAACAGTTGCCAGGGCAACCCTGGGCATGGCAGGGGGCTTTAAGGGGGCCTGGACCCGCCCACTTCCGCTTTGGGGGCCAGCAACAGTTGCCAGGGCAACCCTGGGCATGGCAGGGGGCTTAAGGGGGCCTGGACCCTCCCACTTCCGCTTTGGGGGCCAGCAACAGTTGTCAGGGCAACCCTGGGCATGGCAGGGGGCTTAAGGGGGCCTGGACCCGCCCATTTCCGCTTTGGGGACCAGCAACAGTTGCCAAGGTAAACCTGGGCATGGCAGGGGGCTCAATGGGGCCAGGACCCGCCCACTTCCGCTTTGGGGGCCAGCAACAGTTGCCAGGGCAACCCTGGGCATGGCAGGGGGCTTTAAGGGGGCCTGGACCCGCCCACTTCCGCTTTGGGGTCCAGAAACAGTTGCCAGGGCAACCCTGGGCATGGCAGGGGGCTCAAGGGGGCCTGGACCCGCCCACTTCCGCTTTGGGGGCCAGCAACAGTTGCCAGGGCAACCCTGGGCATGGCAGGGGGCTTAAGGGGGCCTGGACCCGCCCATTTCCGCTTTGGGGGCCAGCAACAGTTGCCAGGGCAACCCTGGGCATGGCAGGGGGCTTAAGGGGGCCTGGACCCGCCCACTTCCGCTTTGGGGGCCAGCAACAGTTGCCAGGGCAACCCTGGGCATGGCAGGGGGCTTAAGGGGGCCTGGACCCGCCCATTTCCGCTTTGGGGGCCAGCAACAGTTGCCAGGGCAAACCTGGGCATGGCAGGGTGCTCAATGGGGCCTGGACCCACCCACTTCCGCTTTGGGGGCCAGCAACAGTTGCCAGGGCAACCCTGGGCATGGCAGGGGGCTTAAGGGGGCCTGGACCCGCCCACTTCCGCTTTGGGGGCCAGCAACAGTTGCCAGGGCAACCCTGGGCATGGCAGGGGGCTTAAGGGGGCCTGGACCCGCCCATTTCCGCTTTGGGGGCCAGCAACAGTTGCCAGGGCAAACCTGGGCATGGCAGGGTGCTCAATGGGGCCTGGACCCACCCACTTCCGCTTTGGGGGCCAGCAACAGTTGCCAGGGCAACCCTGGGCATGTCAGGGGGCTAAAGGGGGCCTGGACCCGCCCACTTCCGCTTTGGGGGCCAGCAACAGATGCCAGGGCAACCCTGGGCATGGCAGGGGGCTCAAGGGGGCCTGGACCCGCCCACTTCCGCTTTGGGGGCCAGCAACAGTTGCCAGGGCAAACCTGGGCATGGCAGGGGGCTCAAGGGGGCCTGGACCCGCCCACTTCCGCTTTGGGGGCTAGCAACAGTTGCCAGGGCAACCCTGGGCATGGCAGGGGGCTTAAGGGGGCCTGGACCCGCCCACTTCCGCTTTGGGGGCCAGCAACAGTTGTCAGGGCAACCCTGGGCATGGCAGGGGGCTTAAGGGGGCCTGGACCCGCCCATTTCCGCTTTGGGGACAAGCAACAGTTGCCATGGTAAACCTGGGCATGGCAGGGGGCTCAATGGGGCCA
This sequence comes from Crinia signifera, assembly GCF_055691185.1. Classification (NCBI taxonomy): domain Eukaryota; kingdom Metazoa; phylum Chordata; class Amphibia; order Anura; family Myobatrachidae; genus Crinia; species Crinia signifera. The sequence continues at coordinate 48,907 of NW_028142141.1, forward strand.
GGACCCGCCCACTTCCGCTTTGGGGGCCAGCAACAGTTGCCAGGGCAACCCTGGGCATGGCAGGGGGCTTTAAGGGGGCCTGGACCCGCCCACTTCCGCTTTGGGGGCCAGCAACAGTTGCCAGGGCAACCCTGGGCATGGCAGGGGGCTCAAGGGGCCTGGACCCGCCCACTTCCGCTTTGGGGGCCAGCAACCGTTGCCAGGGCAACCCTGGGCATGGCAGGGGGCTTTAAGGGGGCTTGTGCCCGCCCACTTCCGCTTTGGTGGCCAGAAACAGTTGCCAGGGCAACCCTGGGCATGGCAGGGGGCTTTAAGGGGGCCTGGACCCGCCCACTTCCGCTTTGGGGGCCAGCAACAGTTGCCAGGGCAACCCTGGGCATGGCAGTGGGCTTAAGGGAGCCTGGACCCGCCCACTTCCGCTTTGGGGGCCAGCAACAGTTGCCAGGGCAACCCTGGGCATGGCAGGGGGCTTACGGGGGCCTGGACCCACCCACTTCCGCTTTGGGGGCCAGCAACAATTGCCAGGGCAACCCTGGGCATGGCAGGGGGCTTAAGGGGGCCTGGACCCGCCCATTTCCGCTTTGGGGGCCAGCAACAGTTGCCAGGGCAAACCTGGGCATGGCAGGGGGCTCAATGGGGCCTGGACCCGGCCACTTCAGCTTTGGGGGCCAGCAACAGTTGCCAGGGCAACCCTGGGCATGGCAGGGGGCTTTAAGGGGGCCTGGACCCGCCCACTTCCGCTTTTGGGGCCAGCAACAGTTGCCAGGGCAACCCTGGGCATGGCAGGGTTTTTAAGGGGGCCTGGACCCGCCCACTTCCGCTTTGGGGGCCAGAAACAGTTGCCAGGGCAACCCTGGGCATGGCAGGGGGCTTTAAGGGGGCCTGGACCCGTCCACTTCTGCTTTGGGGGCCAGAAACAGTTGCCAGGGCAACCCTGGGTATGGCAGGGGGCTTAAGGGGGCCTGGACCCGCCCACTTCCGCTTTGGGGGCCAAAAACAGTTGCCAGGGCAACCCTGGGCATGGTAGGGGGCTTAAGGGGGCCTGGACCCGCCCACTTCCTCTTTGGGGGCCAGCAACAGTTGCCAGGGCAACCCTGGGCATGGCAGGGGGCTTTAAGGGGGCCTGGACCCGCCCACTTCCGCTTTGGGGGGCCAGCAACAGTTGCCAGGGCAACCCTGGGCATGGCAGGGGGCTTAAGGGGGCCTGGACCCTCCCACTTCCGCTTTGGGGGCCAGCAACAGTTGTCAGGGCAACCCTGGGCATGGCAGGGGGCTTAAGGGGGCCTGGACCCGCCCATTTCCGCTTTGGGGACCAGCAACAGTTGCCAAGGTAAACCTGGGCATGGCAGGGGGCTCAATGGGGCCAGGACCCGCCCACTTCCGCTTTGGGGGCCAGCAACAGTTGCCAGGGCAACCCTGGGCATGGCAGGGGCTTTAAGGGGGCCTGGACCCGCCCACTTCCGCTTTGGGGTCCAGAAACAGTTGCCAGGGCAACCCTGGGCATGGCAGGGGGCTCAAGGGGGCCTGGACCCGCCCACTTCCGCTTTGGGGGCCAGCAACAGTTGCCAGGGCAACCCTGGGCATGGCAGGGGCTTAAGGGGGCCTGGACCCGCCCATTTCCGCTTTGGGGGCCAGCAACAGTTGCCAGGGCAACCCTGGGCATGGCAGGGGGCTTAAGGGGGCCTGGACCCGCCCACTTCCGCTTTGGGGGCCAGCAACAGTTGCCAGGGCAACCCTGGGCATGGCAGGGGGCTTAAGGGGGGCCTGGACCCGCCCATTTCCGCTTTGGGGGACAGCAACAGTTGCCAGGGCAAACCTGGGCATGGCAGGGTGCTCAATGGGGCCTGGACCCACCCACTTCCGCTTTGGGGGCCAGAAACAGTTGCCAGGGCAACCCTGGGCATGGCAGGGGGCTTAAGGGGGCCTGGACCCGCCCACTTCCGCTTTGGGGGCCAGCAACAGTTGCCAGGGCAACCCTGGCATGGCAGGGGGCTTAAGGGGGCCTGGACCCGCCCATTTCCGCTTTGGGGGCCAGCAACAGTTGCCAGGGCAAACCTGGGCATGGCAGGGTGCTCAATGGGGCCTGGACCCACCCACTTCCGCTTTGGGGGCCAGCAACAGTTGCCAGGGCAACCCTGGGCATGTCAGGGGCTAAAGGGGGCCTGGACCCGCCCACTTCCGCTTTGGGGGCCAGCAACAGATGCCAGGGCAACCCTGGGCATGGCAGGGGGCTCAAGGGGGCCTGGACCCGCCCACTTCCGCTTTGGGGGCCAGCAACAGTTGCCAGGGCAAACCTGGGCATGGCAGGGGGGCTCAAGGGGGCCTGGACCCGCCCACTTCCGCTTTGGGGGCCAGCAACAGTTGCCAGGGCAACCCTGAGCATGGCAGGGGGCTTTAAGGGGGCCTGGACCCACCCACTTCCGCTTTGGGGGCCAACAACAGTTGCCAGGGCAACCCTGGGCATGGCAGGGGGCTCAAGGGGGCCTGGACCCGCCCACTCCGCTTTGGGGGCCAGCAACAGTTGCCAGGGCAACCCTGGGCATGGCAGGGTTTTTAAGGGGGCCTGGACCCGCCCACTTCCGCTTTGGGGGCCAGCAACAGTTGCCAGGGCAAACCTGGGCATGGCAGGGGGCTCAATGGGGCCAGGACCCGCCCACTTCCGCTTTGGGGGCCAGAAACAGTTGCCAGGGCAACCCTGGGCACGGCAGGGGGCTTTAAGGGGGCCTGGACCCGCCCACTTCCGCTTTGGGGGCCAACAACAGTTGCCAGGGCAACCCTGGGCATGGCAGGGGGCTCAAGGGGGCCTGGACCCGCCCACTTCCGCTTTGGGGGCCAGCAACAGTTGCCAGGGCAACCCTGGGCATGGCAGGGGCTCAATGGGGCCAGGACCCGCCCACTTCCGCTTTGGGGGCCAGCAACAGTTGCCAGGGCAACCCTGGGCATGGCAGGGGGCTTTAAGGGGGCCTGGACCCACCCACTTCCGCTTTTGGGGCCAGAAACAGTTGCCAGGGCAACCCTGGGCATGGCAGGGGGCTTAAGGGGGCCTGGACCCTCCCACTTCCGCTTTGGGGGCCAGCAACAGTTGTCAGGGCAACCCTGGGCATGGCAGGGGGCTTAAGGGGGCCTGGACCCGCCCATTTCCGCTTTGGGGACCAGCAACAGTTGCCAAGGTAAACCTGGGCATGGCAGGGGGCTCAATGGGGCCAGGACCCGCCCACTTCCGCTTTGGGGGCCAGCAACAGTTGCCAGGGCAACCCTGGGCATGGCAGGGGGCTTTAAGGGGGCCTGGACCCGCCCACTTCCGCTTTGGGGTCCAGAAACAGTTGCCAGGGCAACCCTGGGCATGGCAGGGGGCTCAAGGGGGCCTGGACCCGCCCACTTCCGCTTTGGGGGCCAGCAACAGTTGCCAGGGCAACCCTGGGCATGGCAGGGGGCTTAAGGGGGCCTGGACCCGCCCATTTCCGCTTTGGGGGCCAGCAACAGTTGCCAGGGCAACCCTGGGCATGGCAGGGGGCTTAAGGGGGCCTGGACCCGCCCACTTCCGCTTTGGGGGCCAGCAACAGTTGCCAGGGCAACCCTGGGCATGGCAGGGGGCTTAAGGGGGCCTGGACCCGCCCATTTCCGCTTTGGGGGACAGCAACAGTTGCCAGGGCAAACCTGGGCATGGCAGGGTGCTCAATGGGGCCTGGACCCACCCACTTCCGCTTTGGGGGCCAGAAACAGTTGCCAGGGCAACCCTGGGCATGGCAGGGGGCTTAAGGGGGCCTGGACCCGCCCACTTCCGCTTTGGGGGCCAGCAACAGTTGCCAGGGCAACCCTGGGCATGGCAGGGGGCTTAAGGGGGCCTGGACCCGCCCATTTCCGCTTTGGGGGCCAGCAACAGTTGCCAGGGCAAACCTGGGCATGGCAGGGTGCTCAATGGGGCCTGGACCCACCCACTTCCGCTTTGGGGGCCAGCAACAGTTGCCAGGGCAACCCTGGGCATGTCAGGGGGCTAAAGGGGGCCTGGACCCGCCCACTTCCGCTTGGGGGCCAGCAACAGATGCCAGGGCAACCCTGGGCATGGCAGGGGGCTCAAGGGGGCCTGGACCCGCCCACTTCCGCTTTGGGGGCCAGCAACAGTTGCCAGGGCAAACCTGGGCATGGCAGGGGGCTCAAGGGGGCCTGGACCCGCCCACTTCCGCTTTGGGGGCCAGCAACAGTTGCCAGGGCAACCCTGAGCATGGCAGGGGGCTTTAAGGGGGCCTGGACCCACCCACTTCCGCTTTGGGGGCCAACAACAGTTGCCAGGGCAACCCTGGGCATGGCAGGGGGCTCAAGGGGGCCTGGACCCGCCCACTTCCGCTTTGGGGGCCAGCAACAGTTGCCAGGGCAACCCTGGGCATGGCAGGGTTTTTAAGGGGGCCTGGACCCGCCCACTTCCGCTTTGGGGGCCAGCAACAGTTGCCAGGGCAAACCTGGGCATGGCAGGGGGCTCAATGGGGCCAGGACCCGCCCACTTCCGCTTTGGGGGCCAGAAACAGTTGCCAGGGCAACCCTGGGCACGGCAGGGGGCTTTAAGGGGGCCTGGACCCGCCCACTTCCGCTTTGGGGGCCAACAACAGTTGCCAGGGCAACCCTGGGCATGGCAGGGGGCTCAAGGGGGCCTGGACCCGCCCACTTCCGCTTTGGGGGCCAGCAACAGTTGCCAGGGCAACCCTGGGCATGGCAGGGGGCTCAATGGGGCCAGGACCCGCCCACTTCCGCTTTGGGGGCCAGCAACAGTTGCCAGGGCAACCCTGGGCATGGCAGGGGGCTTTAAGGGGGCCTGGACCCACCCACTTCCGCTTTTGGGGCCAGAAACAGTTGCCAGGGCAACCCTGGGCATGGCAGGGGGCTTAAGGGGGCCTGTACCCGCCCACTTCCGCTTTGGGGGCCAGCAACAGTTGCCAGGGCAACCCTGGGCATGGCAGGGGGCTTAAGGGGGCCTGGACCCGCCCACTTCCGCTTTGGGGGCTAGCAACAGTTGCCAGGGCAACCCTGGGCATGGCAGGGGGCTTAAGGGGGCCTGGACCCGCCCACTTCCGCTTTGGGGGCCAGCAACAGTTGTCAGGGCAACCCTGGGCATGGCAGGGGGCTTAAGGGGGCCTGGACCCGCCCATTTCCGCTTTGGGGACAAGCAACAGTTGCCAAGGTAAACCTGGGCATGGCAGGGGGCTCAATGGGGCCAGGACCCGCCCACTTCCGCTTTGGGGGCCAGCAACAGTTGCCAGGGCAACCCTGGGCATGGCAGGGGGCTTTAAGGGGGCCTGGACCCGCCCACTTCCGCTTTGGGGGCCAGCAACAGTTGCCAGGGCAACCCTGGGCATGGCAGGGGGCTCAAGGGGCCTGGACCCGCCACTTCCGCTTTGGGGGCCAGCAACCGTTGCCAGGGCAACCCTGGGCATGGCAGGGGGCTTTAAGGGGGCTTGTGCCCGCCCACTTCCGCTTTGGTGGCCAGAAACAGTTGCCAGGGCAACCCTGGGCATGGCAGTGGGCTTTAAGGGGGCCTGGACCCGCCCACTTCCGCTTTGGGGGCCAGCAACAGTTGCCAGGGCAACCCTGGGCATGGCAGGGGGCTTAAGGGGGCCTGGACCCGCCCATTTCCGCTTTGGGGGCCAGCAACAGTTGCCAGGGCAAACCTGGGCATGGCAGGGGGCTCAATGGGGCCTGGACCCGGCCACTTCCGCTTTGGGGGCCAGCAACAGTTGCCAGGGCAACCCTGGGCATGGCAGGGGGCTTTAAGGGGGCCTGGACCCGCCCACTTCCGCTTTGGGGGCCAGCAACAGTTGCCAGGGCAACCCTGGGCATGGCAGGGTTTTTAAGGGGGCCTGGACCCGCCCACTTCCGCTTTGGGGGCCAGAAACAGTTGCCAGGGCAATCCTGGGCATGGCAGGGGGCTTTAAGGGGGCCTGGACCCGTCCACTTCTGCTTTGGGGGCCAGAAACAGTTGCCAGGGCAACCCTGGGCATGGCAGGGGGCTTAAGGGGGCCTGGACCCGCCCACTTCCGCTTTGGGGGCCAAAACAGTTGCCAGGGCAACCCTGGGCATGGCAGGGGGCTTTAAGGGGGCCTGGACCCGCCCACTTCCGCTTTGGGGGCCAGAAACAGTTGCCAGGGCAACCCTGGGCATGGCAGGGGGCTTTAAGGGGGCCTGGACCCGCCACTTCCGCTTTGGGGGCCAACAACAGTTGCCAGGGCAACCCTGGCATGTCAGGGGGCTAAAGGGGGCCTGGACCCGCCCACTTCCGCTTTGGGGGCCAGCAACAGATGCCAGGGCAACCCTGGGCATGGCAGGGGGCTCAAGGGGGCCTGGACCCGCCCACTTCCGCTTTGGGGGCCAGCAACAGTTGCCAGGGCAAACCTGGGCATGGCAGGGGCTCAAGGGGGCCTGGACCCGCCCACTTCCGCTTTGGGGGCCAGCAACAGTTGCCAGGGCAACCCTGAGCATGGCAGGGGGCTTTAAGGGGGCCTGGACCCACCCACTTCCGCTTTGGGGGCCAACAACAGTTGCCAGGGCAACCCTGGGCATGGCAGGGGGCTCAAGGGGGCCTGGACCCGCCCACTTCCGCTTTGGGGGCCAGCAACAGTTGCCAGGGCAACCCTGGGCATGGCAGGGTTTTTAAGGGGGCCTGGACCCGCCCACTTCCGCTTTGGGGGCCAGCAACAGTTGCCAGGGCAAACCTGGGCATGGCAGGGGGCTCAATGGGGCCAGGACCCGCCCACTTCCGCTTTGGGGGCCAGAAACAGTTGCCAGGGCAACCCTGGGCACGGCAGGGGGCTTTAAGGGGGCCTGGACCCGCCCACTTCCGCTTTGGGGGCCAACAACAGTTGCCAGGGCAACCCTGGGCATGGCAGGGGGCTCAAGGGGGCCTGGACCCGCCCACTTCCGCTTTGGGGGCCAGCAACAGTTGCCAGGGCAACCCTGGGCATGGCAGGGGGCTCAATGGGGCCAGGACCCGCCCACTTCCGCTTTGGGGGCCAGCAACAGTTGCCAGGGCAACCCTGGGCATGGCAGGGGGCTTTAAGGGGGCCTGGACCCACCCACTTCCGCTTTTGGGGCCAGAAACAGTTGCCAGGGCAACCCTGGGCATGGCAGGGGGCTTAAGGGGGCCTGTACCCGCCCACTTCCGCTTTGGGGGCCAGCAACAGTTGCCAGGGCAACCCTGGGCATGGCAGGGGGCTTAAGGGGGCCTGGACCCGCCCAATTCCGCTTTGGGGGCTAGCAACAGTTGCCAGGGCAACCCTGGGCATGGCAGGGGGCTTAAGGGGGCCTGGACCCGCCCACTTCCGCTTTGGGGGCCAGCAACAGTTGTCAGGGCAACCCTGGGCATGGCAGGGGGCTTAAGGGGGCCTGGACCCGCCCATTTCCGCTTTGGGGGCCAGCAACAGTTGCCAGGGCAAACCTGGGCATGGCAGGGGGCTCAATGGGGCCTGGACCCGGCCACTTCCGCTTTGGGGGCCAGCAACAGTTGCCAGGGCAACCCTGGGCATGGCAGGGGGCTTTAAGGGGGCCTGGACCCGCCCACTTCCGCTTTTGGGGCCAGCAACAGTTGCCAGGGCAACCCTGGGCATGGCAGGGTTTTTAAGGGGGCCTGGACCCGCCCACTTCCGCTTTGGGGGCCAGAAACAGTTGCCAGGGCAACCCTGGGCATGGCAGGGGGCTTTAAGGGGGCCTGGACCCGCCCACTTCCGCTTTGGGGGCCAGCAACAGTTGCCAGGGCAACCCTGGGCATGGCAGGGGGCTCAAGGGGCCTGGACCCGCCCACTTCCGCTTTGGGGGCCAGCAACCGTTGCCAGGGCAACCCTGGGCATGGCAGGGGGCTTTAAGGGGGCTTGTGCCCGCCCACTTCCGCTTTGGTGGCCAGAAACAGTTGCCAGGGCAACCCTGGGCATGGCAGGGGGCTTTAAGGGGGCCTGGACCCGCCCACTTCCGCTTTGGGGGCCAGCAACAGTTGCCAGGGCAACCCTGGGCATGGCAGTGGGCTTAAGGGAGCCTGGACCCGCCCACTTCCGCTTTGGGGGCCAGCAACAGTTGCCAGGGCAACCCTGGGCATGGCAGGGGGCTTACGGGGGCCTGGACCCGCCCACTTCCGCTTTGGGGGCCAGCAACAATTGCCAGGGCAACCCTGGGCATGGCAGGGGGCTTAAGGGGGCCTGGACCCGCCCATTTCCGCTTTGGGGGCCAGCAACAGTTGCCAGGGCAAACCTGGGCATGGCAGGGGGCTCAATGGGGCCTGGACCCGGCCACTTCCGCTTTGGGGGCCAGCAACAGTTGCCAGGGCAACCCTGGGCATGGCAGGGGGCTTTAAGGGGGCCTGGACCCGCCCACTTCCGCTTTTGGGGCCAGCAACAGTTGCCAGGGCAACCCTGGGCATGGCAGGGTTTTTAAGGGGGCCTGGACCCGCCCACTTCCGCTTTGGGGGCCAGAAACAGTTGCCAGGGCAACCCTGGGCATGGCAGGGGGCTTTAAGGGGGCCTGGACCCGTCCACTTCTGCTTTGGGGGCCAGAAACAGTTGCCAGGGCAACCCTGGGCATGGCAGGGGGCTTAAGGGGGCCTGGACCCGCCCACTTCCGCTTTGGGGGCCAAAAACAGTTGCCAGGGCAACCCTGGGCATGGTAGGGGGCTTAAGGGGGCCTGGACCCGCCCACTTACTCTTTGGGGGCCAGCAACAGTTGCCAGGGCAACCCTGGGCATGGCAGGGGGCTTTAAGGGGGCCTGGACCCGCCCACTTCCGCTTTGGGGGCCAGCAACAGTTGCCAGGGCAACCCTGGGCATGGCAGGGGGCTTAAGGGGGCCTGGACCCTCCCACTTCCGCTTTGGGGGCCAGCAACAGTTGTCAGGGCAACCCTGGGCATGGCAGGGGGCTTAAGGGGGCCTGGACCCGCCCATTTCCGCTTTGGGGACCAGCAACAGTTGCCAAGGTAAACTTGGGCATGGCAGGGGGCTCAATGGGGCCAGGACCCGCCCACTTCCGCTTTGGGGGGCAGCAACAGTTGCCAGGGCAACCCTGGGCATGGCAGGGGGCTTTAATGGGGCCTGGACCCGCCCACTTCCGCTTTGGGGGCCAGCAACAGTTGCCAGGGCAACCCTGGGCATGGCAGGGGGCTCAAGGGGCCTGGACCCGCCCACTTCCGCTTTGGGGGCCAGCAACAGTTGCCAGGGCAACCCTGGGCATGGCAGGGGGCTTTAAGGGGGCCTGTACCCGCCCACTTCCGCTTTGGTGGCCAGAAACAGTTGCCAGGGCAACCCTGGGCATGGCAGGGGGCTTTAAGGGGGCCTGGACCCGCCCACTTCCGCTTTGGGGGCCAGCAACAGTTGCCAGGGCAACCCTGGGCATGGCAGTGGGCTTAAGGGAGCCTGGACCCGCCCACTTCCGCTTTGGGGGCCAGCAACAGTTGCCAGGGCAACCCTGGGCATGGCAGGGGGCTTAAGGGGGCCTGGACCCGCCCACTTCCGCTTTGGGGGCCAGCAACAGTTGCCAGGGCAACCCTGGGCATGGCAGGGGGCTTAAGGGGGCCTGGACCCGCCCATTTCCGCTTTGGGGGCCAGCAACAGTTGCCAGGGCAAACCTGGGCATGGCAGGGGGCTCAATGGGGCCTGGACCCGCCCACTTCCGCTTTTGGGGCCAGCAACAGTTGCCAGGGCAACCCTGGGCATGGCAGGGTTTTTAAGGGGGCCTGGACCCGCCCACTTCCGCTTTGGGGGCCAGAAACAGTTGCCAGGGCAACCCTGGGCATGGCAGGGGGCTTTAAGGGGGCCTGGACCCGTCCACTTCTGCTTTGGGGGCCAGAAACAGTTGCCAGGGCAACCCTGGGCATGGCAGGGGGCTTAAGGGGGCCTGGACCCGCCCACTTCCGCTTTGGGGGCCAGCAACAGTTGCCAGGGCAACCCTGGGCATGGCAGGGGGCTTAAGGGGGCCTGGACCCGCCCACTTCCGCTTTGGGGGCCAGCAACAGTTGCCAGGGCAACCCTGGGCATGGCAGGGGGCTTAAGGGGGCCTGGACCCGTCCACTTCTGCTTTGGGGGCCAGAAACAGTTGCCAGGGCAACCCTGGGCATGGCAGGGGGCTTAAGGGGGCCTGGACCCGCCCACTTCCGCTTTGGGGGCCAACAACAGTTGCCAGGGCAACCCTGGGCATGGCAGGGGGCTTTAAGGGGGCCTGGACCCGCCCACTTCTGCTTTGGGGGCCAGAAACAGTTGCCAGGGCAACCCTGGGCATGGCAGGGGGCTTAAGGGGGCCTGGACCCGCCCACTTCCGCTTTGGGGGCCAACAACAGTTGCCAGGGCAACCCTGGGCATGGCAGGGGGCTTTAAGGGGGCCTGGACCCGCCCACTTCCGCTTTGGGGGCCAGAAACAGTTGCCAGGGCAACCCTGGGCATGGCAGGGGGCTTTAAGGGGGCCTGGACCCGCCCACTTCCGCTTTGGGGGCCAACAACAGTTGCCAGGGCAACCCTGGGCATGTCAGGGGGCTAAAGGGGACCTGGACCCGCCCACTTCCGCTTTGGGGGCCAGCAACAGATGCCAGGGCAACCCTGGGCATGGCAGGGGGCTCAAGGGGGCCTGGACCCGCCCACTTCCGCTTTGGGGGCCAGCAACAGTTGCCAGGGCAAACCTGGGCATGGCAGGGGGCTCAAGGGGGCCTGGACCCGCCCACTTCCGCTTTGGGGGCCAGCAACAGTTGCCAGGGCAACCCTGAGCATGGCAGGGGGCTTTAAGGGGGCCTGGACCCACCCACTTCCGCTTTGGGGGCCAACAACAGTTGCCAGGGCAACCCTGGGCATGGCAGGGGGCTCAAGGGGGCCTGGACCCGCCCACTTCCGCTTTGGGGGCCAGCAACAGTTGCCAGGGCAACCCTGGGCATGGCAGGGTTTTTAAGGGGGCCTGGACCCGCCCACTTCCGCTTTGGGGGCCAGAAACAGTTGCCAGGGCAACCCTGGGCATGGCAGGGGGCTTTAAGGGGGCCTGGACCCGCCCACTTCCGCTTTGGGGGCCAGAAACAGTTGCCAGGGCAACCCTGGGCATGGCAGGGGGCTTAAGGGGGCCTGGACCCGCCCACTTCCGCTTTGGGGGCCAGCAACAGTTGCCAGGGCAAACCTGGGCATGGCAGGGGGCTCAATGGGGCCAGGACCCGCCCACTTCCGCTTTGGGGGCCAGAAACAGTTGCCAGGGCAACCCTGGGCACGGCAGGGGGCTTTAAGGGGGCCTGGACCCGCCCACTTCCGCTTTGGGGGCCAACAACAGTTGCCAGGGCAACCCTGGGCATGGCAGGGGGCTCAAGGGGGCCTGGACCCGCCCACTTCCGCTTTGGGGGCCAGCAACAATTGCCAGGGCAACCCTGGGCATGGCAGGGGGCTCAATGGGGCCAGGACCCGCCCACTTCCGCTTTGGGGGATAGCAACAGTTGCCAGGGCAACCCTGGGCATGGCAGGGGGCTTTAAGGGGGCCTGGACCCACCCACTTCCGCTTTTGGGGCCAGAAACAGTTGCCAGGGCAACCCTGGGCATGGCAGGGGGCTTAAGGGGGCCTGTACCCGCCCACTTCCGCTTTGGGGGCCAGCAACAGTTGCCAGGGCAACCCTGGGCATGGCAGGGGGCTTAAGGGGGCCTGGACCCGCCCACTTCCGCTTGGGGGCTAGCAACAGTTGCCAGGGCAACCCTGGGCATGGCAGGGGGCTTAAGGGGGCCTGGACCCGCCCACTTCCGCTTTGGGGGCCAGCAACAGTTGTCAGGGCAACCCTGGGCATGGCAGGAGGCTTAAGGGGGCCTGGACCCGCCCATTTCCGCTTTGGGGACAAGCAACAGTTGCCAAGGTAAACCTGGGCATGGCAGGGGGCTCAATGGGGCCAGGACCCGCCCACTTCCGCTTTGGGGGCCAGCAACAGTTGCCAGGGCAACCCTGGGCATGGCAGGGGGCTTTAAGGGGGCCTGGACCCGCCCACTTCCGCTTTGGGGGCCAGCAACAGTTGCCAGGGCAACCCTGGGCATGGCAGGGGGCTCAAGGGGCCTGGACCCGCCCACTTCCGCTTTGGGGGCCAGCAACCGTTGCCAGGGCAACCCTGGGCATGGCAGGGGGCTTTAAGGGGGCTTGTGCCCGCCCACTTCCGCTTTGGTGGCCAGAAACAGTTGCCAGGGCAACCCTGGGCATGGCAGGGGGCTTTAAGGGGGCCTGGACCCGCCCACTTCCGCTTTGGGGGCCAGCAACAGTTGCCAGGGCAACCCTGGGCATGGCAGTGGGCTTAAGGGAGCCTGGACCCGCCCACTTCCGCTTTGGGGGCCAGCAACAGTTGCCAGGGCAACCCTGGGCATGGCAGGGGGCTTACGGGGGCCTGGACCCGCCCACTTCCGCTTTGGGGGCCAGCAACAATTGCCAGGGCAACCCTGGGCATGGCAGGGGGCTTAAGGGGGCCTGGACCCGCCCATTTCCGCTTTGGGGGCCAGCAACAGTTGCCAGGGCAAACCTGGGCATGGCAGGGGGCTCAATGGGGCCTGGACCCGGCCACTTCAGCTTTGGGGGCCAGCAACAGTTGCCAGGGCAACCCTGGGCATGGCAGGGGGCTTTAAGGGGGCCTGGACCCGCCCACTTCCGCTTTTGGGGCCAGCAACAGTTGCCAGGGCAACCCTGGGCATGGCAGGGTTTTTAAGGGGGCCTGGACCCGCCCACTTCCGCTTTGGGGGCCAGAAACAGTTGCCAGGGCAACCCTGGGCATGGCAGGGGGCTTTAAGGGGGCCTGGACCCGTCCACTTCTGCTTTGGGGGCCAGAAACAGTTGCCAGGGCAACCCTGGGCATGGCAGGGGGCTTAAGGGGGCCTGGACCCGCCCACTTCCGCTTTGGGGGCCAAAAACAGTTGCCAGGGCAACCCTGGGCATGGTAGGGGGCTTAAGGGGGCCTGGACCCGCCCACTTCCTCTTTGGGGGCCAGCAACAGTTGCCAGGGCAACCCTGGGCATGGCAGGGGGCTTTAAGGGGGCCTGGACCCGCCCACTTCCGCTTTGGGGGCCAGCAACAGTTGCCAGGGCAACCCTGGGCATGGCAGGGGGCTTAAGGGGGCCTGGACCCTCCCACTTCCGCTTTGGGGGCCAGCAACAGTTGTCAGGGCAACCCTGGGCATGGCAGGGGGCTTAAGGGGGCCTGGACCCGCCCATTTCCGCTTTGGGGACCAGCAACAGTTGCCAATGTAAACCTGGGCATGGCAGGGGGCTCAATGGGGCCAGGACCCGCCCACTTCCGCTTTGGGGGCCAGCAACAGTTGCCAGGGCAACCCTGGGCATGGCAGGGGGCTTTAAGGGGGCCTGGACCCGCCCACTTCCGCTTTGGGGTCCAGAAACAGTTGCCAGGGCAACCCTGGGCATGGCAGGGGGCTCAAGGGGGCCTGGACCCGCCCACTTCCGCTTTGGGGGCCAGCAACAGTTGCCAGGGCAACCCTGGGCATGGCAGGGGGCTTAAGGGGGCCTGGACCCGCCCATTTCCGCTTTGGGGGCCAGCAACAGTTGCCAGGGCAACCCTGGGCATGGCAGGGGGCTTAAGGGGGCCTGGACCCGCCCACTTCCGCTTTGGGGGCCAGCAACAGTTGCCAGGGCAACCCTGGGCATGGCAGGGGGCTTAAGGGGGCCTGGACCCGCCCATTTCCGCTTTGGGGGCCAGCAACAGTTGCCAGGGCAAACCTGGGCATGGCAGGGTGCTCAATGGGGCCTGGACCCACCCACTTCCGCTTTGGGGGCCAGCAACAGTTGCCAGGGCAACCCTGGGCATGGCAGGGGGCTTAAGGGGGCCTGGACCCGCCCACTTCCGCTTTGGGGGCCAGCAACAGTTGCCAGGGCAACCCTGGGCATGGCAGGGGGCTTAAGGGGGCCTGGACCCGCCCATTTCCGCTTTGGGGGCCAGCAACAGTTGCCAGGGCAAACCTGGGCATGGCAGGGTGCTCAATGGGGCCTGGACCCACCCACTTCCGCTTTGGGGGCCAGCAACAGTTGCCAGGGCAACCCTGGGCATGTCAGGGGGCTAAAGGGGGCCTGGACCCGCCCACTTCCGCTTTGGGGGCCAGCAACAGATGCCAGGGCAACCCTGGGCATGGCAGGGGGCTCAAGGGGGCCTGGACCCGCCCACTTCCGCTTTGGGGGCCAGCAACAGTTGCCAGGGCAAACCTGGGCATGGCAGGGGGCTCAAGGGGGCCTGGACCCGCCCACTTCCGCTTTGGGGGCCAGCAACAGTTGCCAGGGCAACCCTGAGCATGGCAGGGGGCTTTAAGGGGGCCTGGACCCACCCACTTCCGCTTTGGGGGCCAACAACAGTTGCCAGGGCAACCCTGGGCATGGCAGGGGGCTCAAGGGGGCCTGGACCCGCCCACTTCCGCTTTGGGGGCCAGCAACAGTTGCCAGGGCAACCCTGGGCATGGCAGGGTTTTTAAGGGGGCCTGGACCCGCCCACTTCCGCTTTGGGGGCCAGCAACAGTTGCCAGGGCAAACCTGGGCATGGCAGGGGGCTCAATGGGGCCAGGACCCGCCCACTTCCGCTTTGGGGGCCAGAAACAGTTGCCAGTGCAACCCTGGGCACGGCAGGGGGCTTTAAGGGGGCCTGGACCCGCCCACTTCCGCTTTGGGGGCCAACAACAGTTGCCAGGGCAACCCTGGGCATGGCAGGGGGCTCAAGGGGGCCTGGACCCGCCCACTTCCGCTTTGGGGGCCAGCAACAGTTGCCAGGGCAACCCTGGGCATGGCAGGGGGCTCAATGGGGCCAGGACCCGCCCACTTCCGCTTTGGGGGCCAGCAACAGTTGCCAGGGCAACCCTGGGCATGGCAGGGGGCTTTAAGGGGGCCTGGACCCACCCACTTCCGCTTTTGGGGCCAGAAACAGTTGCCAGGGCAACCCTGGGCATGGCAGGGGGCTTAAGGGGGCCTGTACCCGCCCACTTCCGCTTTGGGGGCCAGCAACAGTTGCCAGGGCAACCCTGGGCATGGCAGGGGGCTTAAGGGGGCCTGGACCCGCCCACTTCCGCTTTGGGGGCTAGCAACAGTTGCCAGGGCAACCCTGGGCATGGCAGGGGGCTTAAGGGGGCCTGGACCCGCCCACTTCCGCTTTGGGGGCCAGCAACAGTTGTCAGGGCAACCCTGGGCATGGCAGGGGGCTTAAGGGGGCCTGGACCCGCCCATTTCCGCTTTGGGGACAAGCAACAGTTGCCAAGGTAAACCAGGGCATGGCAGGGGGCTCAATGGGGCCAGGACCCGCCCACTTCCGCTTTGGGGGCCAGCAACAGTTGCCAGGGCAACCCTGGGCATGGCAGGGGGCTTTAAGGGGGCCTGGACCCGCCCACTTCCGCTTTGGGGGCCAGCAACAGTTGCCAGGGCAACCCTGGGCATGGCAGGGGGCTCAAGGGGCCTGGACCCGCCCACTTCCGCTTTGGGGGCCAGCAACCGTTGCCAGGGCAACCCTGGGCATGGCAGGGGGCTTTAAGGGGGCTTGTGCCCGCCCACTTCCGCTTTGGTGGCCAGAAACAGTTGCCAGGGCAACCCTGGGCATGGCAGTGGGCTTTAAGGGGGCCTGGACCCGCCCACTTCCGCTTTGGGGGCCAGCAACAGTTGCCAGGGCAACCCTGGGCATGGCAGTGGGCTTAAGGGAGCCTGGACCCGCCCACTTCCGCTTTGGGGGCCAGCAACAGTTGCCAGGGCAACCCTGGGCATGGCAGGGGGCTTACGGGGGCCTGGACCCGCCCACTTCCGCTTTGGGGGCCAGCAACAATTGCCAGGGCAACCCTGGGCATGGCAGGGGGCTTAAGGGGGCCTGGACCCGCCCATTTCCGCTTTGGGGGCCAGCAACAGTTGCCAGGGCAAACCTGGGCATGGCAGGGGGCTCAATGGGGCCTGGACCCGGCCACTTCCGCTTTGGGGGCCAGCAACAGTTGCCAGGGCAACCCTGGGCATGGCAGGGGGCTTTAAGGGGGCCTGGACCCGCCCACTTCCGCTTTGGGGGCCAGCAACAGTTGCCAGGGCAACCCTGGGCATGGCAGGGTTTTTAAGGGGGCCTGGACCCGCCCACTTCCGCTTTGGGGGCCAGAAACAGTTGCCAGGGCAATCCTGGGCATGGCAGGGGGCTTTAAGGGGGCCTGGACCCGTCCACTTCTGCTTTGGGGGCCAGAAACAGTTGCCAGGGCAACCCTGGGCATGGCAGGGGGCTTAAGGGGGCCTGGACCCGCCCACTTCCGCTTTGGGGGCCAAAAACAGTTGCCAGGGCAACCCTGGGCATGGCAGGGGGCTTTAAGGGGGCCTGGACCCGCCCACTTCCGCTTTGGGGGCCAGAAACAGTTGCCAGGGCAACCTTGGGCATGGCAGGGGGCTTTAAGGGGGCCTGGACCCGCCCACTTCCGCTTTGGGGGCCAACAACAGTTGCCAGGGCAACCCTGGGCATGTCAGGGGGCTAAAGGGGGCCTGGACCCGCCCACTTCCGCTTTGGGGGCCAGCAACAGATGCCAGGGCAACCCTGGGCATGGCAGGGGGCTCAAGGGGGCCTGGACCCGCCCACTTCCGCTTTGGGGGCCAGCAACAGTTGCCAGGGCAAACCTGGGCATGGCAGGGGGCTCAAGGGGGCCTGGACCCGCCCACTTCCGCTTTGGGGGCCAGCAACAGTTGCCAGGGCAACCCTGAGCATGGCAGGGGGCTTTAAGGGGGCCTGGACCCACCCACTTCCGCTTTGGGGGCCAACAACAGTTGCCAGGGCAACCCTGGGCATGGCAGGGGGCTCAAGGGGGCCTGGACCCGCCCACTTCCGCTTTGGGGGCCAGCAACAGTTGCCAGGGCAACCCTGGGCATGGCAGGGTTTTTAAGGGGGCCTGGACCCGCCCACTTCCGCTTTGGGGGCCAGCAACAGTTGCCAGGGCAAACCTGGGCATGGCAGGGGGCTCAATGGGGCCAGGACCCGCCCACTTCCGCTTTGGGGGCCAGAAACAGTTGCCAGGGCAACCCTGGGCACGGCAGGGGGCTTTAAGGGGGCCTGGACCCGCCCACTTCCGCTTTGGGGGCCAACAACAGTTGCCAGGGCAACCCTGGGCATGGCAGGGGGCTCAAGGGGGCCTGGACCCGCCCACTTCCGCTTTGGGGGCCAGCAACAGTTGCCAGGGCAACCCTGGGCATGGCAGGGGGCTCAATGGGGCCAGGACCCGCCCACTTCCGCTTTGGGGGCCAGCAACAGTTGCCAGGGCAACCCTGGGCATGGCAGGGGGCTTTAAGGGGGCCTGGACCCACCCACTTCCGCTTTTGGGGCCAGAAACAGTTGCCAGGGCAACCCTGGGCATGGCAGGGGGCTTAAGGGGGCCTGTACCCGCCCACTTCCGCTTTGGGGGCCAGCAACAGTTGCCAGGGCAACCCTGGGCATGGCAGGGGGCTTAAGGGGGCCTGGACCCGCCCAATTCCGCTTTGGGGGCTAGCAACAGTTGCCAGGGCAACCCTGGGCATGGCAGGGGGCTTAAGGGGGCCTGGACCCGCCCACTTCCGCTTTGGGGGCCAGCAACAGTTGTCAGGGCAACCCTGGGCATGGCAGGGGGCTTAAGGGGGCCTGGACCCGCCCATTTCCGCTTTGGGGACAAGCAACAGTTGCCAAGGTAAACCTGGGCATGGCAGGGGGCTCAATGGGGCCAGGACCCGCCCACTTCCGCTTTGGGGGCCAGCAACAGTTGCCAGGGCAACCCTGGGCATGGCAGGGGGCTTTAAGGGGGCCTGGACCCGCCCACTTCCGCTTTGGGGGCCAGCAACAGTTGCCAGGGCAACCCTGGGCATGGCAGGGGGCTCAAGGGGCCTGGACCCGCCCACTTCCGCTTTGGGGGCCAGCAACCGTTGCCAGGGCAACCCTGGGCATGGCAGGGGGCTTTAAGGGGGCTTGTGCCCGCCCACTTCCGCTTTGGTGGCCAGAAACAGTTGCCAGGGCAACCCTGGGCATGGCAGGGGGCTTTAAGGGGGCCTGGACCCGCCCACTTCCGCTTTGGGGGCCAGCAACAGTTGCCAGGGCAACCCTGGGCATGGCAGTGGGCTTAAGGGAGCCTGGACCCGCCCACTTCCGCTTTGGGGGCCAGCAACAGTTGCCAGGGCAACCCTGGGCATGGCAGGGGGCTTACGGGGGCCTGGACCCGCCCACTTCCGCTTTGGGGGCCAGCAACAATTGCCAGGGCAACCCTGGGCATGGCAGGGGGCTTAAGGGGGCCTGGACCCGCCCATTTCCGCTTTGGGGGCCAGCAACAGTTGCCAGGGCAAACCTGGGCATGGCAGGGGGCTCAATGGGGCCTGGACCCGGCCACTTCCGCTTTGGGGGCCAGCAACAGTTGCCAGGGCAACCCTGGGCATGGCAGGGGGCTTTAAGGGGGCCTGGACCCGCCCACTTCCGCTTTTGGGGCCAGCAACAGTTGCCAGGGCAACCCTGGGCATGGCAGGGTTTTTAAGGGGGCCTGGACCCGCCCACTTCCGCTTTGGGGGCCAGAAACAGTTGCCAGGGCAACCCTGGGCATGGCAGGGGGCTTTAAGGGGGCCTGGACCCGTCCACTTCTGCTTTGGGGGCCAGAAACAGTTGCCAGGGCAACCCTGGGCATGGCAGGGGGCTTAAGGGGGCCTGGACCCGCCCACTTCCGCTTTGGGGGCCAAAAACAGTTGCCAGGGCAACCCTGGGCATGGTAGGGGGCTTAAGGGGGCCTGGACCCGCCCACTTACTCTTTGGGGGCCAGCAACAGTTGCCAGGGCAACCCTGGGCATGGCAGGGGGCTTTAAGGGGGCCTGGACCCGCCCACTTCCGCTTTGGGGGCCAGCAACAGTTGCCAGGGCAACCCTGGGCATGGCAGGGGGCTTAAGGGGGCCTGGACCCTCCCACTTCCGCTTTGGGGGCCAGCAACAGTTGTCAGGGCAACCCTGGGCATGGCAGGGGGCTTAAGGGGGCCTGGACCCGCCCATTTCCGCTTTGGGGACCAGCAACAGTTGCCAAGGTAAACTTGGGCATGGCAGGGGGCTCAATGGGGCCAGGACCCGCCCACTTCCGCTTTGGGGGCCAGCAACAGTTGCCAGGGCAACCCTGGGCATGGCAGGGGGCTTTAATGGGGCCTGGACCCGCCCACTTCCGCTTTGGGGGCCAGCAACAGTTGCCAGGGCAACCCTGGGCATGGCAGGGGGCTCAAGGGGCCTGGACCCGCCCACTTCCGCTTTGGGGGCCAGCAACAGTTGCCAGGGCAACCCTGGGCATGGCAGGGGGCTTTAAGGGGTCCTGTACCCGCCCACTTCCGCTTTGGTGGCCAGAAACAGTTGCCAGGGCAACCCTGGGCATGGCAGGGGGCTTTAAGGGGGCCTGGACCCGCCCACTTCCGCTTTGGGGGCCAGCAACAGTTGCCAGGGCAACCCTGGGCATGGCAGTGGGCTTAAGGGAGCCTGGACCCGCCCACTTCCGCTTTGGGGGCCAGCAACAGTTGCCAGGGCAACCCTGGGCATGGCAGGGGGCTTAAGGGGGCCTGGACCCGCCCACTTCCGCTTTGGGGGCCAGCAACAGTTGCCAGGGCAACCCTGGGCATGGCAGGGGGCTTAAGGGGGCCTGGACCCGCCCATTTCCGCTTTGGGGGCCAGCAACAGTTGCCAGGGCAAACCTGGGCATGGCAGGGGGCTCAATGGGGCCTGGACCCGCCCACTTCCGCTTTTGGGGCCAGCAACAGTTGCCAGGGCAACCCTGGGCATGGCAGGGTTTTTAAGGGGGCCTGGACCCGCCCACTTCCGCTTTGGGGGCCAGAAACAGTTGCCAGGGCAACCCTGGGCATGGCAGGGGGCTTTAAGGGGGCCTGGACCCGTCCACTTCTGCTTTGGGGGCCAGAAACAGTTGCCAGGGCAACCCTGGGCATGGCAGGGGGCTTAAGGGGGCCTGGACCCGCCCACTTCCGCTTTGGGGGCCAAAAACAGTTGCCAGGGCAACCCTGGGCATGGTAGGGGGCTTAAGGGGGCCTGGACCCGCCCACTTACTCTTTGGGGGCCAGCAACAGTTGCCAGGGCAACCCTGGGCATGGCAGGGGGCTTTAAGGGGGCCTGGACCCGCCCACTTCCGCTTTGGGGGCCAGCAACAGTTGCCAGGGCAACCCTGGGCATGGCAGGGGGCTTAAGGGGGCCTGGACCCTCCCACTTCCGCTTTGGGGGCCAGCAACAGTTGTCAGGGCAACCCTGGGCATGGCAGGGGGCTTAAGGGGGCCTGGACCCGCCCATTTCCGCTTTGGGGACAAGCAACAGTTGCCAAGGTAAACCTGGGCATGGCAGGGGGCTCAATGGGGCCAGGACCCGCCCACTTCCGCTTTGGGGGCCAGCAACAGTTGCCAGGGCAACCCTGGGCATGGCAGGGGGCTTTAATGGGGCCTGGACCCGCCCACTTCCGCTTTGGGGGCCAGCAACAGTTGCCAGGGCAACCCTGGGCATGGCAGGGGGCTCAAGGGGCCTGGACCCGCCCACTTCCGCTTTGGGGGCCAGCAACAGTTGCCAGGGCAACCCTGGGCATGGCAGGGGGCTTTAAGGGGGCCTGTACCCGCCCACTTCCGCTTTGGTGGCCAGAAACAGTTGCCAGGGCAACCCTGGGCATGGCAGGGGGCTTTAAGGGGGCCTGGACCCGCCCACTTCCGCTTTGGGGGCCAGCAACAGTTGCCAGGGCAACCCTGGGCATGGCAGTGGGCTTAAGGGAGCCTGGACCCGCCCACTTCCGCTTTGGGGGCCAGCAACAGTTGCCAGGGCAACCCTGGGCATGGCAGGGGGCTTAAGGGGGCCTGGACCCGCCCACTTCCGCTTTGGGGGCCAGCAACAGTTGCCAGGGCAACCCTGGGCATGGCAGGGGGCTTAAGGGGGCCTGGACCCGCCCATTTCCGCTTTGGGGGCCAGCAACAGTTGCCAGGGCAAACCTGGGCATGGCAGGGGGCTCAATGGGGCCTGGACCCGCCCACTTCCGCTTTGGGGGCCAGCAACAGTTGCCAGGGCAACCCTGGGCATGGCAGGGGGCTTTGAGGGGGCCTGGACCCGCCCACTTCCGCTTTGGGGGCCAGCAACAGTTGCCAGGGCAACCCTGGGCATGGCAGGGGGCTTTAAGGGGGCCTGTACCCGCCCACTTCCGCTTTGGTGGCCAGAAACAGTTGCCAGGGCAACCCTGGGCATGGCAGGGGGCTTTAAGGGGGCCTGGACCCGCCCACTTCCGCTTTGGGGGCCAGCAACAGTTGCCAGGGCAACCCTGGGCATGGCAGTGGGCTTAAGGGAGACTGGACCCGCCCACTTCCGCTTTGGGGGCCAGCAACAGTTGCCAGGGCAACCCTGGGCATGGCAGGGGGCTTAAGGGGGCCTGGACCCGCCCACTTCCGCTTTGTGGGCCAGCAACAATTGCCAGGGCAACCCTGGGCATGGCAGGGGGCTTAAGGGGGCCTGGACCCGCCCATTTCCGCTTTGGGGGCCAGCAACAGTTGCCAGGGCAAACCTGGGCATGGCAGGGGGCTCAATGGGGCCTGGACCCGCCCACTTCCGCTTTGGGGGCCAGCAACAGTTGCCAGGGCAACCCTGGGCATGGCAGGGGGCTTAAGGGGGCCTGGACCCGCCCACTTCCGCTTTGGGGGCCAGCAACAGTTGCCAGGGCAACCCTGGGCATGTCAGGGGGCTTTAAGGGGGCCTGGACCCGCCCACTTCCGCTTTGGGGGCCAGAAACAGTTGCCAGGGCAACCCTGGGCATGGCAGGGGGCTTAAGGGGGCCTGGACCCGCCCACTTCCGCTTTGGGGGCCAGCAACAGTTGCCAGGGCAAACCTGGGCATGGCAGGGGGCTCAATGGGGCCAGGACCCGCCCACTTCCGCTTTGGGGGCCAGAAACAGTTGCCAGGGCAACCCTGGGCACGGCAGGGGGCTTTAAGGGGGCCTGGACCCGCCCACTTCCGCTTTGGGGGCCAACAACAGTTGCCAGGGCAACCCTGGGCATGGCAGGGGGCTCAAGGGGGCCTGGACCCGCCCACTTCCGCTTTGGGGGCCAGCAACAATTGCCAGGGCAACCCTGGGCATGGCAGGGGGCTCAATGGGGCCAGGACCCGCCCACTTCCGCTTTGGGGGCCAGCAACAGTTGCCAGGGCAACCCTGGGCATGGCAGGGGGCTTTAAGGGGGCCTGGACCCACCCACTTCCGCTTTTGGGGCCAGAAACAGTTGCCAGGGCAACCCTGGGCATGGCAGGGGGCTTAAGGGGGCCTGTACCCGCCCACTTCCGCTTTGGGGGCCAGCAACAGTTGCCAGGGCAACCCTGGGCATGGCAGGGGGCTTAAGGGGGCCTGGACCCGCCCACTTCCGCTTTGGGGGCTAGCAACAGTTGCCAGGGCAACCCTGGGCATGGCAGGGGGCTTAAGGGGGCCTGGACCCGCCCACTTCCGCTTTGGGGGCCAGCAACAGTTGTCAGGGCAACCCTGGGCATGGCAGGGGGCTTAAGGGGGCCTGGACCCGCCCATTTCCGCTTTGGGGACAAGCAACAGTTGCCAAGGTAAACCTGGGCATGGCAGGGGGCTCAATGGGGCCAGGACCCGCCCACTTCCGCTTTGGGGGCCAGCAACAGTTGCCAGGGCAACCCTGGGCATGGCAGGGGGCTTTAAGGGGGCCTGGACCCGCCCACTTCCGCTTTGGGGGCCAGCAACAGTTGCCAGGGCAACCCTGGGCATGGCAGGGGGCTCAAGGGGCCTGGACCCGCCCACTTCCGCTTTGGGGGCCAGCAACCGTTGCCAGGGCAACCCTGGGCATGGCAGGGGGCTTTAAGGGGGCTTGTGCCCGCCCACTTCCGCTTTGGTGGCCAGAAACAGTTGCCAGGGCAACCCTGGGCATGGCAGGGGGCTTTAAGGGGGCCTGGACCCGCCCACTTCCGCTTTGGGGGCCAGCAACAGTTGCCAGGGCAACCCTGGGCATGGCAGTGGGCTTAAGGGAGCCTGGACCCGCCCACTTCCGCTTTGGGGGCCAGCAACAGTTGCCAGGGCAACCCTGGGCATGGCAGGGGGCTTACGGGGGCCTGGACCCGCCCACTTTCGCTTTGGGGGCCAGCAACAATTGCCAGGGCAACCCTGGGCATGGCAGGGGGCTTAAGGGGGCCTGGACCCGCCCATTTCCGCTTTGGGGGCCAGCAACAGTTGCCAGGGCAAACCTGGGCATGGCAGGGGGCTCAATGGGGCCTGGACCCGGCCACTTCAGCTTTGGGGGCCAGCAACAGTTGCCAGGGCAACCCTGGGCATGGCAGGGGGCTTTAAGGGGGCCTGGACCCGCCCACTTCCGCTTTTGGGGCCAGCAACAGTTGCCAGGGCAACCCTGGGCATGGCAGGGTTTTTAAGGGGGCCTGGACCCGCCCACTTCCGCTTTGGGGGCCAGAAACAGTTGCCAGGGCAACCCTGGGCATGGCAGGGGGCTTAAGGGGGCCTGGACCCTCCCACTTCCGCTTTGGGGGCCAGCAACAGTTGTCAGGGCAACCCTGGGCATGGCAGGGGGCTTAAGGGGGCCTGGACCCGCCCATTTCCGCTTTGGGGACCAGCAACAGTTGCCAAGGTAAACCTGGGCATGGCAGGGGGCTCAATGGGGCCAGGACCCGCCCACTTCCGCTTTGGGGGCCAGCAACAGTTGCCAGGGCAACCCTGGGCATGGCAGGGGGCTTTAAGGGGGCCTGGACCCGCCCACTTCCGCTTTGGGGGCCAGCTACAGTTGCCAGGGCAACCCTGGGCATGGCAGGGGGCTTTAACGGGGCCTGGACCCGCCCACTTCCGCTTTGGGGGCCAGCAACAGTTGCCAGGGCAACCCTGGGCATGGCAGGGGGCTCAAGGGGCCTGGACCCGCCCACTTCCGCGTTGGGGGCCAGCAACAGTTGCCAGGGCAACCCTGGGCATGGCAGGGGGCTGTAAGGGGGCCTGGACCCGCCCACTTCCGCTTTGGGGGCCAGCAACAGTTGCCAGGGCAACCCTGGGCATGGCAGGGGGCTTAAGGGGGCCTGGACCTGCCCATTTCCGCTTTGGGGGCCAGCAACAGTTGCCAGGGCAAACCTGGGCATGGCAGGGGGCTCAATGGGGCCAGGACCCGCCCACTTCCGCTTTGGGGGCCAGCAACAGTTGCCAGGGCAACCCTGGGCACGGCAGGGGGCTCAAGGGGGCCTGGACCTGCCCACTTCCGCTTTGGGGGCCAGCAACAGTTGCCAGGGCAACCCTGGGCATGGCAGGGGGCTCAAGGGGGCCTGGACCCGCCCACTTCCGCTTCGGGGGCCAGCTACAGTTGCCAGGGCAACCCTGGGCTTGGCAGGGGGCTCAAGGGGGCCTGGACCCGCCCACTTCCGCTTCGGGGGCCAGAAACAGTTGCCAGGGCAACCCTGGGCATGGCAAGGGGCTTAAGGGGGCCTGGACCCGCCCACTTCCACTTTGGGGGCCAGCAACAGTTGCCAGGGCAACCCTGGGCATGGCAGGGGGCTTAAGGGGGCCTGGACCCGCCCACTTCCGCTTTGGGGGCCAGCAACAGTTGCCAGGGCAACCCTGGGTATGGCAGGGGGCTTAAGGGGGCCTGGACCCGCCCACTTCCGCTTTGGGGGCCAGCAACAGTTGCCAGGGCAACCCTGGGCATGGCAGGGGGCTTAAGGGGGCCTGGACCTGCCCACTTCCGCTTTGGGGGCCAGCAACAGTTGCCAGGGCAACCCTGGGCATGGCAGGGGGCTTAAGGGGGCCTGGACCCGCCCATTTCCGCTTTGGGGGCCAGCAACAGTTGCCAGGGCAACCCTGGGCATGGCAGGGGGCTTTAAGGGGGCCTGGACCCGCCCACTTCCGCTTTGGGGGCCAGCAACAGTTGCCAGGGCAACCCTGGGCATGGCAGGGTTTTTAAGGGGGCCTGGACCCGCCCACTTCCGCTTTGGGGGCCAGAAACAGTTGCCAGGGCAACCCTGGGCATGGCAGGGGGCTTAAGGGGGCCTGGACCCGCCCACTTCCGCTTTGGGGGCCAAAAACAGTTGCCAGGGCAACCCTGGGCATGGCAGGGGGCTTTAAGGGGGCCTGGACCCGCCCACTTCCGCTTTGGGGGCCAGCAACAGTTGCCAGGGCAACCCTGGGCATGGCAGGGGGCTTTAAGGGGGCCTGGACCCGCCCACTTCCGCTTTGGGGGCCAACAACAGTTGCCAGGGCAACCCTGGGCATGGCAGGGGGCTAAAGGGGGCCTGGACCCGCCCACTTCCGCTTTGGGGGCCAGCAACAGATGCCAGGGCAACCCTGGGCATGGCAGGGGGCTCAAGGGGGCCTGGACCCGCCCACTTCCGCTTTGGGGGCCAGCAACAGTTGCCAGGGCAAACCTGGGCATGGCAGGGGGCTCAAGGGGGCCTGGAGCCGCCCACTTCCGCTTTTGGGGCCAGCATTAGTTGCCAGGGCAACCCTGGGAATGGCAGGGGGCTTAAGGGGTCCTGGACCCGCCCACTTCCACTTTGGGGGCCAGCAACAGTTGCCAGGTCAAACCTGGGCATGGCAGGGGGCTCAAGGGGGCCTGGACCCGCCCACTTCCGCTTTGGGGGCCAGCAACAGTTGCCAGGGCAAACCTGGGCATGGCAGGGGGCTCAATGGGGCCTGGACCCACCCACTTCCGCTTTGGGGGCCAGCAACAGTTGCCAGGGCAATCCTGGGCATGGCAGGGGGTTTAAGGGGGCCTGGACCCGCCCACTTCCGCTTTGGGGGCCAGCAACAGTTGCCAGGGCAATCCTGGGCATGGCAGGGGGCTCAAGGGGGCCTGGACCCGCCCAATTCCTCTTTGGGGGCCAGCAAAAGTTGCCAGGGCAACCCTGGGCATGGCAGGGGGCTTAAGGGGGCCTGGACCAACCCACTTCCGCTTTGGGGGCCAGCAACAGTTGCCAGGGCAACCCTGGGCATGGCAGGGGGCTTTAAGTGGGCCTGGACCCGCCCACTTCCGCTTTGGGGGCCAACAACAGTTGCCAGGGCAACCCTGGGCACGGCAGGGGGCTCAAGGGGGCCTGGACCCGCCCACTTCCGCTTTGGGGGCCAACAACAGTTGCCAGGGCAACCCTGGGCACGGCAGGGGGCTCAAGGGGGCCTGGACCTGCCCACTTCCGCTTTGGGGGCCAGCAACAGTTGCCAGGGCAACCCTGGGCATGGCAGGGGGCTCAAGGGGGCCTGGACCCGCCCACTTCCGCTTCGGGGGCCAGCTACAGTTGCCAGGGCAACCCTGGGCTTGGCAGGGGGCTCAAGGGGGCCTGGACCCGCCCACTTCCGCTTTGGGGGCCAGCAACAGTTGCCAGGGCAACCCTGGGTATGGCAGGGGGCTTAAGGGGGCCTGGACCCGCCCACTTCCGCTTTGGGGGCCAGCAACAGTTGCCAGGGCAACCCTGGGTATGGCAGGGGGCTTAAGGGGGCCTGGACCCGCCCACTTCCGCTTTGGGGGCCAGCAACAGTTGCCAGGGCAACCCTGGGCATGGCAGGGGGCTTAAGGGGGCCTGGACCTGCCCACTTCCGCTTTGGGGGCCAGCAACAGTTGCCAGGGCAACCCTGGGCATGGCAGGGGGCTTAAGGGGGCCTGGACCCGCCCATTTCCGCTTTGGGGGCCAGCAACAGTTGCCAGGGCAAACCTGGGCATGGCAGGGTGCTCAATGGGGCCTGGACCCACCCACTTCCGCTTTGGGGGCCAGCAACAGTTGCCAGGGCAACCCTGGGCATGGCAGGGGGCTTTAAGGGGGCCTGGACCCGCCCACTTCCGCTTTGGGGGCCAGCAACAGTTGCCAGGGCAACCCTGGGCATGGCAGGGTTTTTAAGGGGGCCTGGACCCGCCCACTTCCGCTTTGGGGGCCAGAAACAGTTGCCAGGGCAACCCTGGGCACGGCAGGGGGTTTAAGGGGGCCTGGACCCGCCCACTTCCGCTTTGGGGGCCAGCTACAGTTGCCAGGGCAACCCTGGGCATGGCAGGGGGCTTTAACGGGGCCTGGACCCGCCCACTTCCGCTTTGGGGGCCAGCAACAGTTGCCAGGGCAACCCTGGGCATGGCAGGGGGCTCAAGGGGCCTGGACCCGCCCACTTCCGCGTTGGGGGCCAGCAACAGTTGCCAGGGCAACCCTGGGCATGGCAGGGGGCTGTAAGGGGGCCTGGACCCGCCCACTTCCGCTTTGGGGGCCAGCAACAGTTGCCAGGGCAACCCTGGGCATGGCAGGGGGCTTAAGGGGGCCTAAACCCGCCCATTTCCGCTTTGGGGGCCAGCAACAGTTGCCAGGGCAAACCTGGGCATGGCAGGGGGCTCAATGGGGCCAGGACCCGCCCACTTCCGCTTTGGGGGCCAGCAACAGTTGCCAGGGCAACCCTGGGCACGGCAGGGGGCTCAAGGGGGCCTGGACCTGCCCACTTCCGCTTTGGGGGCCAGCAACAGTTGCCAGGGCAACCCTGGGCATGGCAGGGGGCTCAAGGGGGCCTGGACCCGCCCACTTCCGCTTCGGGGGCCAGAAACAGTTGCCAGGGCAACCCTGGGCATGGCAGGGGGCTTAAGGGGGCCTGGACCCGCCCACTTCCACTTTGGGGGCCAGCAACAGTTGCCAGGGCAACCCTGGGCATGGCAGGGGGCTTAAGGGGGCCTGGACCCGCCCACTTCCGCTTTGGGGGCCAGCAACAGTTGCCAGGGCAACCCTGGGTATGGCAGGGGGCTTAAGGGGGCCTGGACCCGCCCACTTCCGCTTTGGGGGCCAGCAACAGTTGCCAGGGCAACCCTGGGCATGGCAGGGGGCTTAAGGGGGCCTGGACCTGCCCACTTCCGCTTTGGGGGCCAGCAACAGTTGCCAGGGCAACCCTGGGCATGGCAGGGGGCTTAAGGGGGCCTGGACCCGCCCATTTCCGCTTTGGGGGCCAGCAACAGTTGCCAGGGCAAACCTGGGCATGGCAGGGTGCTCAATGGGGCCTGGACCCACCCACTTCCGCTTTGGGGGCCAGCAACAGTTGCCAGGGCAACCCTGGGCATGGCAGGGGGCTTTAAGGGGGCCTGGACCCGCCCACTTCCGCTTTGGGGGCCAGCAACAGTTGCCAGGGCAACCCTGGGCATGGCAGGGTTTTTAAGGGGGCCTGGACCCGCCCACTTCCGCTTTGGGGGCCAGAAACAGTTGCCAGGGCAACCCTGGGCATGGCAGGGGGCTTAAGGGGGCCTGGACCCGCCCACTTCCGCTTTGGGGGCCAAAAACAGTTGCCAGGGCAACCCTGGGCATGGCAGGGGGCTTTAAGGGGGCCTGGACCCGCCCACTTCCGCTTTGGGGGCCAGCAACAGTTGCCAGGGCAACCCTGGGCATGGCAGGGGGCTTTAAGGGGGCCTGGACCCGCCCACTTCCGCTTTGGGGGCCAACAACAGTTGCCAGGGCAACCCTGGGCATGGCAGGGGGCTAAAGGGGGCCTGGACCCGCCCACTTCCGCTTTGGGGGCCAGCAACAGATGCCAGGGCAACCCTGGGCATGGCAGGGGGCTCAAGGGGGCCTGGACCCGCCCACTTCCGCTTTGGGGGCCAGCAACAGTTGCCAGGGCAAACCTGGGCATGGCAGGGGGCTCAAGGGGGCCTGGAGCCGCCCACTTCCGCTTTTGGGGCCAGCATTAGTTGCCAGGGCAACCCTGGGAATGGCAGGGGGCTTAAGGGGTCCTGGACCCGCCCACTTCCGCTTTGGGGGCCAGCAACAGTTGCCAGGTCAAACCTGGGCATGGCAGGGGGCTCAAGGGGGCCTGGACCCGCCCACTTCCGCTTTGGGGGCCAGCAACAGTTGCCAGGGCAAACCTGGGCATGGCAGGGGGCTCAATGGGGCCTGGACCCACCCACTTCCGCTTTGGGGGCCAGCAACAGTTGCCAGGGCAATCCTGGGCATGGCAGGGGGTTTAAGGGGGCCTGGACCCGCCCACTTCCGCTTTGGGGGCCAGCAACAGTTGCCAGGGCAAACCTGGGCATGGCAGGGGGCTCAAGGGGGCCTGGACCCGCCCAATTCCTCTTTGGGGGCCAGCAAAAGTTGCCAGGGCAACCCTGGGCATGGCAGGGGGCTTAAGGGGGCCTGGACCAACCCACTTCCGCTTTGGGGGCCAGCAACAGTTGCCAGGGCAACCCTGGGCATGGCAGGGGGCTTTAAGGGGGCCTGGACCCGCCCACTTCCGCTTTGGGGGCAAGCAACAGTTGCCAGGGCAACCCTGGGCACGGCAGGGGGCTTTAAGGGGGCCTGGACCCGCCCACTTCCGCTTTGGGGGCCAACAACAGTTGCCAGGGCAACCCTGGGCACGGCAGGGGGCTCAAGGGGGCCTGGACCCACCCACTTCCGCTTTGGGGGCCAGCAACAGTTGCCAGGGCAACCCTGGGCATGGCACTGGGCTTTAAGGGGGCCTGTACCCGCCAACTTCCGCTTTGGGGGCCAGCAACAGTTGCCAGGGCAACCCTGGGCATGGCAGGGGGCTTTAAGGGGGCCTGGACCCGCACACTTCCGCTTTGGGGGCCAGCAACAGTTGCCAGGGCAAACCTGGGCATGGCAGGGGGCTCAATGGGGCCAGGACCCGCCCACTTCCGCTTTGGGGGCCAGCAACAGTTGCCAGGGCAACCCTGGGCACGGCAGGGGGCTTTAAGGGGGCCTGGACCCGCCCACTTCCGCTTTGGGGGCCAACAACAGTTGCCAGGGCAACCCTGGGCATGGCAGGGGGCTTAAGGGGGCCTGGACCCGCCCACTTCCGCTTTGGGGGCCAGCAACAGTTGCCAGGGCAACCCTGGGCATGGCAGGGGGCTCAAGGGGCCTGGACCCGCCCACTTCCGCTTTGGGGGCCAGCAACAGTTGCCAGGGCAACCCTGGGCATGGCACTGGGCTTTAAGGGGGCCTGTACCCGCCCACTTCCGCTTTGGGGGCCAGCAACAGTTGCCAGGGCAACCCTGGGCATGGCAGGGGGCTCAAGGGGCCTGGACCCGCCCACTTCCGCTTTGGGGGCCAGCAACAGTTGCCAGGGCAACCCTGGGCATGGCAGGGGGCTTTAAGGGGGCCTGTACCCGCCCACTTCCGCTTTGGTGGCCAGAAACAGTTGCCAGGGAAACCCTGGGCATGGCAGGGGGCTTTAAGGGGGCCTGGACCCGCCCACTTCCGCTTTGGGGGCCAGAAACAGTTGCCAGGGCAACCCTGGGCATGGCAGGGGGCTTAAGGGGGCCTGGACCCGCCCACTTCCGCTTTGGGGTCCAGAAACAGTTGCCAGGGCAACCCTGGGCACGGCAGGGGGCTTAAGGGGGCCTGGACCCGCCCACTTTTGCTTTGGGGGCCAGCAACAGTTGCCAGGGCAACCCTGGGCATGGCAGGGGGCTAAAGGGGGCCTAAACCCGCCCACTTCCGCTTTGGGGGCCAGCAACAGTTGCCAGGGCAAACCTGGGCATGGCAGGGGGCTCAATGGGGCCTGGACCCACCCACTTCCGCTTTGGGGGCCAGCAACAGTTGCCAGGGCAATCCTGGGCATGGCAGGGGGCTTAAGGGGGCCTGGACCCGCCCACTTCCGCTTTGGGGGCCAGCAACAGTTGCCAGGGCAAACCTGGGCATGGCAGGGGGCTCAAGGGGGCCTGGACCCGCCCAATTCCTCTTTGGGGGCCAGCAAAAGTTGCCAGGGCAACCCTGGGCACGGCAGGGGGCTCAAGGGGGCCTGGACCCACCCACTTCCGCTTTGGGGGCCAGCAACAGTTGCCAGGGCAACCCTGGGCATGGCACTGGGCTTTAAGGGGGCCTGTACCCGCCAACTTCCGCTTTGGGGGCCAGCAACAGTTGCCAGGGCAACCCTGGGCATGGCAGGGGACTCAAGGGGCCTGGACCCGCCCACTTCCGCTTTGGGGGCCAGCAACAGTTGCCAGGGCAACCCTGGGCATGGCAGGGGGCTTTAAGGGGGCCTGTACCCGCCCACTTCCGCTTTGGTGGCCAGAAACAGTTGCCAGGGAAACCCTGGGCATGGCAGGGGGCTTTAAGGGGGCCTGGACCCACCCACTTCCGCTTTGGGGGCCAGAAACAGTTGCTAGGGCAACCCTGGGCATGGCAGGGGGCTTAAGGGGGCCTGGACCCGCCCACTTCCGCTTTGGGGTCCAGAAACAGTTGCCAGGGCAACCCTGGGCACGGCAGGGGGCTTAAGGGGGCCTGGACCCGCCCACTTTTGCTTTGGGGGCCAGCAACAGTTGCGAGGGCAACCCTGGGCACGGCAGGGGGCTCAAGGGTGCCTGGACCCGCCCACTTCCGCTTTGGGGGCCAGCAACAGTTGCCAGGGCAACCCTGGGCATGGCAGGGGGCTCAAGGGGGCCTGGACCCGCCCACTTCCGCTTTGGGGGCCAGAAACAGTTGCCAGGGCAACCCTGGGCATGGCAGGGGGCTTTAAGGGGGCCTGGACCCGCCCACTTCCGCTTTGGGGGCCAGAAACAGTTGCCAGGGCAACCCTGGGCATGGCAGGGGGCTTAGGGGGGCCTGGACCCGCCCACATCCGCTTTGGGGGCCAGCAACAGTTGCCAGGGCAACCCTGGGCATGGCAGGGGGCTTAAGGGGGCCTGGACCCGCCCACTTCCGCTTTGGGGGCCAGCAACAGTTGCCAGGGCAACCCTGGGCATGGCAGGGGGCTTAAGGGGGCCTGGACCCGCCCACTTCCGCTTTGGGGTCCAGAAACAGTTGCCAGGGCAACCCTGGGCACGGCAGGGGGCTTAAGGGGGCCTGGACCCGCCCACTTTTGCTTTGGGGGCCAGCAACAGTTGCCAGGGCAACCCTGGGCATGGCAGGGGGCTTTAAGGGGGCCTGGACCCGCCCACTTCCGCTTTGGGGGCCAACAACAGTTGCGAGGGCAACCCTGGGCACGGCAGGGGGCTCAAGGGTGCCTGGACCCGCCCACTTCCGCTTTGGGGGCCAGCAACAGTTGCCAGGGCAACCCTGGGCATGGCAGGGGGCTCAAGGGGGCCTGGACCCGCCCACTTCCGCTTTGGGGGCCAGAAACAGTTGCCAGGGCAACCCTGGGCATGGCAGGGGGCTTTAAGGGGGCCTGGACCCGCCCACTTCCGCTTTGGGGGCCAGAAACAGTTGCCAGGGCAACCCTGGGCATGGCAGGGGGCTTAGGGGGGCCTGGACCCGCCCACATCCGCTTTGGGGGCCAGCAACAGTTGCCAGGGCAACCCTGGGCATGGCAGGGGGCTTAAGGGGGCCTGGACCCGCCCACTTCCGCTTTGGGGGCCAGCAACAGTTGCCAGGGCAACCCTGGGCATGGCAGGGGGCTTAAGGGGGCCTGGACCCGCCCACTTCCGCTTTAGGGTCCAGAAACAGTTGCCAGGGCAACCCTGGGCACGGCAGGGGGCTTAAGGGGGCCTGGACCCGCCCACTTTTGCTTTGGGGGCCAGCAACAGTTGCCAGGGCAACCCTGGGCATGGCAGGGGGCTTTAAGGGGGCCTGGACCCGCCCACTTCCGCTTTGGGGGCCAACAACAGTTGCGAGGGCAACCCTGGGCACGGCAGGGGGCTCAAGGGTGCCTGGACCCGCCCACTTCCGCTTTGGGGGCCAGCAACAGTTGCCAGGGCAACCCTGGGCATGGCAGGGGGCTCAAGGGGGCCTGGACCCGCCCACTTCCGCTTTGGGGGCCAGAAACAGTTGCCAGGGCAACCCTGGGCATGGCAGGGGGCTTTAAGGGGGCCTGGACCCGCCCACTTCCGCTTTGGGGGCCAGAAACAGTTGCCAGGGCAACCCTGGGCATGGCAGGGGGCTTAGGGGGGCCTGGACCCGCCCACATCCGCTTTGGGGGCCAGCAACAGTTGCCAGGGCAACCCTGGGCATGGCAGGGGGCTTAAGGGGGCCTGGACCCGCCCACTTCCGCTTTGGGGGCCAGCAACAGTTGCCAGGGCAACCCTGGGCATGGCAGGGGGCTTAAGGGGGCCTGGACCCGCCCACTTCCGCTTTGGGGGCCAGCAACAGTTGCCAGGGCAACCCTGGGCATGGCAGGGGGCTTAAGGGGGCCTGGACCCGCCCACTTCCGCTTTGGGGGCCAGCAACAGTTGTCAGGGCAACCCTGGGCATGGCAGGGGGCTTAAGGGGGCCTGGACCCGCCCATTTCCGCTTTGGGGACAAGCAACAGTTGCCAAGGTAAACCTGGGCATGGCAGGGGGCTCAATGGGGCCAGGACCCGCCCACTTCCGCTTTGGGGGCCAGCAACAGTTGCCAGGGCAACCCTGGGCATGGCAGGGGGCTTTAAGGGGGTCTGGACCCTCCCAATTCCGCTTTGGGGGCCAGCAACAGTTGCCAGGGCAACCCTGGGCATGGCAGGGGGCTCAAGGGGCCTGGACCCGCCCACTTCCGCTTTGGGGGCCAGCAACAGTTGCCAGGGCAACCCTGGGCATGGCAGGGGGCTTTAAGGGGGCCTGTACCCGCCCACTTCCGCTTTGGTGGCCAGAAACAGTTGCCAGGGCAACCCTGGGCATGGCAGGGGGCTTTAAGGGGGCCTGGACCCGCCCACTTCCGCTTTGGGGGCCAGCAACAGTTGCCAGGGCAACCCTGGGCATGGCAGTGGGCTTAAGGGAGCCTGGACCCGCCCACTTCCGCTTTGGGGGCCAGCAACAGTTGCCAGGGCAACCCTGGGCATGGCAGGGGGCTTAAGGGGGCCTGGACCCGCCCACTTCCGCTTTGGGGGCCAGCAACAATTGCCAGGGCAACCCTGGGCATGGCAGGGGGCTTAAGGGGGCCTGGACCCGCCCATTTCCGCTTTGGGGGCCAGCAACAGTTGCCAGGGCAAACCTGGGCATGGCAGGGGGCTCAATGGGGCCTGGACCCGCCCACTTCCGCTTTGGGGGCCAGCAACAGTTGCCAGGGCAACCCTGGGCATGGCAGGGGGCTTTAAGGGGGCCTGGACCCGCCCACTTCTGCTTTGGGGGCCAGCAACAGTTGCCAGGGCAACCCTGGGCATGGCAGGGTTTTTAAGGGGGCCTGGACCCTCCCACTTCCGCTTTGGGGGCCAGAAACAGTTGCCAGGGCAACCCTGGGCATAGCAGGGGGCTTTAAGGGGGCCTGGACCCGTCCACTTCTGCTTTGGGGGCCAGAAACAGTTGCCAGGGCAACCCTGGGCATGGCAGGGGGCTTAAGGGGGCCTGGACCCGCCCACTTCCGCTTTGGGGGCCAAAAACAGTTGCCAGGGCAACCCTGGGCATGGCAGGGGGCTTAAGGGGGCCTGGACCCGCCCACTTCCTCTTTGGGGGCCAGCAACAGTTGCCAGGGCAACCCTGGGCATGGCAGGGGGCTTTAAGGGGGCCTGGACCCGCCCACTTCCGCTTTGGGGGCCAGCAACAGTTGCCAGGGCAACCCTGGGCATGGCAGGGGGCTAAAGGGGGCCTGGACCCGCCCACTTCCGCTTTGGGGGCCAGAAACAGTTGCCAGGGCAACCCTGGGCATGGCAGGGGGCTCAAGGGGGCCTGGACCCGCCCATTTCCGCTTTGGGGGCCAGCAACAGTTGCCAGGGCAACCCTGGGCACGGCAGGGGGTTTAAGGGGGCCTGGACCCGCCCACTTCCGCTTTGGGGGCCAGCTACAGTTGCCAGGGCAACCCTGGGCATGGCAGGGGGCTTTAAGGGGGCCTGGACCCGCCCACTTCCGCTTTGGGGGCCAGCAACAGTTGCCAGGGCAACCCTGGGCATGGCAGGGGGCTCAAGGGGCCTGGACCCGCCCACTTCCACTTTGGGGGCCAGCAACAGTTGCCAGGGCAACCCTGGGCATGGCAGGGGGCTTAAGGGGGCCTAAACCCGCCCATTTCCGCTTTGGGGGCCAGCAACAGTTGCCAGGGCAAACCTGGGCATGGCAGGGGGCTCAATGGGGCCAGGACCCGCCCACTTCCGCTTTGGGGGCCAGCAACAGTTGCCAGGGCAACCGTGGGCACGGCAGGGGGCTCAAGGGGGCCTGGACCTGCCCACTTCCGCTTTGGGGGCCAGCAACAGTTGCCAGGGCAACCCTGGGCATGGCAGGGGGCTCAAGGGGGCCTGGACCCGCCCATTTCCGCTTCGGGGGCCAGCTACAGTTGCCAGGGCAACCCTGGGCATGGCAGGGGCTCAAGGGGGCCTGGACCCGCCCACTTCCGCTTCGGGGGCCAGAAACAGTTGCCAGGGCAACCCTGGGCATGGCAGGGGGCTTAAGGGGGCCTGGACCCGCCCACTTCCACTTTGGGGGCCAGCAACAGTTGCCAGGGCAACCCTGGGCATGGCAGGGGGCTTTAAGGGGGCCTGGACCCGCCCACTTCCGCTTTGGGGGCCAGCAACAGTTGCCAGGGCAACCCTGGGCATGGCAGGGGGCTTAAGGGGGCCTGGACCCGCCCATTTCCGCTTTGGGGGCCAGCAACAGTTGCCAGGGCAAACCTGGGCATGGCAGGGGGCTCAATGGGGCCAGGACCCGCCCACTTCCGCTTTGGGGGCCAGCAACAGTTGCCAGGGCAACCTTGGGCACGGCAGGGGGCTTTAAGGGGGCCTGGACCCGCCCACTTCCGCTTTGGGGGCAAACAACAGTTGCCAGGGCAACCCTGGGCATGGCAGGGGGCTTAAGGGGGCCTGGACCCGCCCACTTCCGCTTTGGGGGCCAGCAACAGTTGCCAGGGCAACCCTGGGCACGGCAGGGGGCTCAAGGGGGCCTGGACCCGCCCACTTCCGCCTTGGGGGCCAGAAACAGTTGCCAGGGCAACCCTGGGCATGGCAGGGGGCTTTAAGGGGGCCTGGACCCACCCACTTCCGCTTTTGGGGCCAGAAACAGTTGCCAGGGCAACCCTGGGCATGGCAGGGGGCATAAGGGGGCCTGGACCCGCCCACTTCCGCTTTGGGGGCCAGCAACAGTTGCCAGGGCAACCCTGGGCATGGCAGGGGGCTTAAGGGGGCCTGGACCCGCCCACTTCCGCTTTGGGGGCCAGCAACAGTTGCCAGGGCAACCCTGGGCATGGCAGGGGGCTTAATGGGGCCTGGACCCGCCCACTTCCGCTTTGGGGGCCAGCAACAGTTGTCAGGGCAACCCTGGGCATGGCAGGGGGCTTAAGGGGGCCTGGACCCGCCCATTTCCGCTTTGGGGACAAGCAACAGTTGCCAAGGTAAACCTGGGCATGGCAGGGGGCTCAATGGGGCCAGGACCCGCCCACTTCCGCTTTGGGGGCCAGCAACAGTTGCCAGGGCAACCCTGGGCATGGCAGGGGGCTTTAAGGGGGTCTGGACCCTCCCAATTCCGCTTTGGGGGCCAGCAACAGTTGCCAGGGCAACCCTGGGCATGGCAGGGGGCTCAAGGGGCCTGGACCCGCCCACTTCCGCTTTGGGGGCCAGCAACAGTTGCCAGGGCAACCCTGGGCATGGCAGGGGGCTTTAAGGGGGCCTGTACCCGCCCACTTCCGCTTTGGTGGCCAGAAACAGTTGCCAGGGCAACCCTGGGCATGGCAGGGGGCTTTAAGGGGGCCTGGACCCGCCCACTTCCGCTTTGGGGGCCAGCAACAGTTGCCAGGGCAACCCTGGGCATGGCAGTGGGCTTAAGGGAGCCTGGACCCGCCCACTTCCGCTTTGGGGGCCAGCAACAGTTGCCAGGGCAACCCTGGGCATGGCAGGGGGCTTAAGGGGGCCTGGACCCGCCCACTTCCGCTTTGGGGGCCAGCAACAATTGCCAGGGCAACCCTGGGCATGGCAGGGGGCTTAAGGGGGCCTGGACCCGCCCATTTCCGCTTTGGGGGCCAGCAACAGTTGCCAGGGCAAACCTGGGCATGGCAGGGGGCTCAATGGGGCCTGGACCCGCCCACTTCTGCTTTGGGGGCCAGCAACAGTTGCCAGGGCAACCCTGGGCATGGCAGGGGGCTTTAAGGGGGCCTGGACCCGCCCACTTCTGCTTTGGGGGCCAGCAACAGTTGCCAGGGCAACCCTGGGCATGGCAGGGTTTTTAAGGGGGCCTGGACCCGCCCACTTCCGCTTTGGGGGCCAGAAACAG
This sequence comes from Crinia signifera, assembly GCF_055691185.1. Lineage (NCBI taxonomy): Eukaryota > Metazoa > Chordata > Amphibia > Anura > Myobatrachidae > Crinia > Crinia signifera. The sequence continues at coordinate 85,843 of NW_028142141.1, forward strand.
TTGCCAGGGCAACCCTGGGCATAGCAGGGGGCTTTAAGGGGGCCTGGACCCGTCCACTTCTGCTTTGGGGGCCAGAAACAGTTGCCAGGGCAACCCTGGGCATGGCAGGGGGCTTAAGGGGGCCTGGACCCGCCCACTTCCGCTTTGGGGGCCAAAAACAGTTGCCAGGGCAACCCTGGGCATGGCAGGGGGCTTAAGGGGGCCTGGACCCGCCCACTTCCTCTTTGGGGGCCAGCAACAGTTGCCAGGGCAACCCTGGGCATGGCAGGGGGCTTTAAGGGGGCCTGGACCCGCCCACTTCCGCTTTGGGGGCCAGCAACAGTTGCCAGGGCAACCCTGGGCATGGCAGGGGGCTAAAGGGGGCCTGGACCTGCCCACTTCCGCTTTGGGGGCCAGCAACAGTTGCCAGGGCAACCCTGGGCATGGCAGGGGGCTCAAGGGGGCCTGGACCCGCCCATTTCCGCTTTGGGGGCCAGCAACAGTTGCCAGGGCAACCCTGGGCACGGCAGGGGGTTTAAGGGGGCCTGGACCCGCCCACTTCCGCTTTGGGGGCCAGCAACAGTTGCCAGGGCAACCCTGGGCATGGCAGGGGGCTTTAAGGGGGCCTGTACCCGCCCACTTCCGCTTTGGTGGCCAGAAACAGTTGCCAGGGCAACCCTGGGCATGGCAGGGGGCTTTAAGGGGGCCTGGACCCGCCCACTTCCGCTTTGGGGGCCAGCAACAGTTGCCAGGGCAACCCTGGGCATGGCAGTGGGCTTAAGGGAGCCTGGACCCGCCCACTTCCGCTTTGGGGGCCAGCAACAGTTGCCAGGGCAACCCTGGGCATGGCAGGGGGCTTAAGGGGGCCTGGACCCGCCCACTTCCGCTTTGGGGGCCAGCAACAATTGCCAGGGCAACCCTGGGCATGGCAGGGGGCTTAAGGGGGCCTGGACCCGCCCATTTCCGCTTTGGGGGCCAGCAACAGTTGCCAGGGCAAACCTGGGCATGGCAGGGGGCTCAATGGGGCCTGGACCCGCCCACTTCTGCTTTGGGGGCCAGCAACAGTTTCCAGGGCAACCCTGGGCATGGCAGGGGGCTTTAAGGGGGCCTGGACCCGCCCACTTCTGCTTTGGGGGCCAGCAACAGTTGCCAGGGCAACCCTGGGCATGGCAGGGTTTTTAAGGGGGCCTGGACCCGCCCACTTCCGCTTTGGGGGCCAGAAACAGTTGCCAGGGCAACCCTGGGCATAGCAGGGGGCTTTAAGGGGGCCTGGACCCGTCCACTTCTGCTTTGGGGGCCAGAAACAGTTGCCAGGGCAACCCTGGGCATGGCAGGGGGCTTAAGGGGGCCTGGACCCGCCCACTTCCGCTTTGGGGGCCAAAAACAGTTGCCAGGGCAACCCTGGGCATGGCAGGGGGCTTAAGGGGGCCTGGACCCGCCCACTTCCTCTTTGGGGGCCAGCAACAGTTGCCAGGGCAACCCTGGGCATGGCAGGGGGCTTTAAGGGGGCCTGGACCCGCCCACTTCCGCTTTGGGGGCCAGCAACAGTTGCCAGGGCAACCCTGGGCATGGCAGGGGGCTAAAGGGGGCCTGGACCTGCCCACTTCCGCTTTGGGGGCCAGCAACAGTTGCCAGGGCAACCCTGGGCATGGCAGGGGGCTCAAGGGGGCCTGGACCCGCCCATTTCCGCTTTGGGGGCCAGCAACAGTTGCCAGGGCAACCCTGGGCACGGCAGGGGGTTTAAGGGGGCCTGGACCCGCCCACTTCCGCTTTGGGGGCCAGCTACAGTTGCCAGGGCAACCCTGGGCATGGCAGGGGGCTTTAAGGGGGCCTGGACCCGCCCACTTCCGCTTTGGGGGCCAGCAACAGTTGCCAGGGCAACCCTGGGCATGGCAGGGGGCTCAAGGGGCCTGGACCCGCCCACTTCCACTTTGGGGGCCAGCAACAGTTGCCAGGGCAACCCTGGGCATGGCAGGGGGCTTTAAGGGGGCCTGGACCCGCCCACTTCCGCTTTGGGGGCCAGCAACAGTTGCCAGGGCAACCCTGGGCATGGCAGGGGGCTTAAGGGGGCCTGGACCCGCCCATTTCCGCTTTGGGGGCCAGCAACAGTTGCCAGGGCAAACCTGGGCATGGCAGGGGGCTCAATGGGGCCAGGACCCGCCCACTTCCGCTTTGGGGGCCAGCAACAGTTGCCAGGGCAACCTTGGGCACGGCAGGGGGCTTTAAGGGGGCCTGGACCCGCCCACTTCCGCTTTGGGGGCAAACAACAGTTGCCAGGGCAACCCTGGGCATGGCAGGGGGCTTAAGGGGGCCTGGACCCGCCCACTTCCGCTTTGGGGGCCAGCAACAGTTGCCAGGGCAACCCTGGGCACGGCAGGGGGCTCAAGGGGGCCTGGACCCGCCCACTTCCGCCTTGGGGGCCAGAAACAGTTGCCAGGGCAACCCTGGGCATGGCAGGGGGCTTTAAGGGGGCCTGGACCCACCCACTTCCGCTTTTGGGGCCAGAAACAGTTGCCAGGGCAACCCTGGGCATGGCAGGGGGCATAAGGGGGCCTGGACCCGCCCACTTCCGCTTTGGGGGCCAGCAACAGTTGCCAGGGCAACCCTGGGCATGGCAGGGGGCTTAAGGGGGCCTGGACCCGCCCACTTCCGCTTTGGGGGCCAGCAACAGTTGCCAGGGCAACCCTGGGCATGGCAGGGGGCTTAATGGGGCCTGGACCCGCCCACTTCCGCTTTGGGGGCCAGCAACAGTTGTCAGGGCAACCCTGGGCATGGCAGGGGGCTTAAGGGGGCCTGGACCCGCCCATTTCCGCTTTGGGGACAAGCAACAGTTGCCAAGGTAAACCTGGGCATGGCAGGGGGCTCAATGGGGCCAGGACCCGCCCACTTCCGCTTTGGGGGCCAGCAACAGTTGCCAGGGCAACCCTGGGCATGGCAGGGGGCTTTAAGGGGGTCTGGACCCTCCCAATTCCGCTTTGGGGGCCAGCAACAGTTGCCAGGGCAACCCTGGGCATGGCAGGGGGCTCAAGGGGCCTGGACCCGCCCACTTCCGCTTTGGGGGCCAGCAACAGTTGCCAGGGCAACCCTGGGCATGGCAGGGGGCTTTAAGGGGGCCTGTACCCGCCCACTTCCGCTTTGGTGGCCAGAAACAGTTGCCAGGGCAACCCTGGGCATGGCAGGGGGCTTTAAGGGGGCCTGGACCCGCCCACTTCCGCTTTGGGGGCCAGCAACAGTTGCCAGGGCAACCCTGGGCATGGCAGTGGGCTTAAGGGAGCCTGGACCCGCCCACTTCCGCTTTGGGGGCCAGCAACAGTTGCCAGGGCAACCCTGGGCATGGCAGGGGGCTTAAGGGGGCCTGGACCCGCCCACTTCCGCTTTGGGGGCCAGCAACAATTGCCAGGGCAACCCTGGGCATGGCAGGGGGCTTAAGGGGGCCTGGACCCGCCCATTTCCGCTTTGGGGGCCAGCAACAGTTGCCAGGGCAAACCTGGGCATGGCAGGGGGCTCAATGGGGCCTGGACCCGCCCACTTCTGCTTTGGGGGCCAGCAACAGTTGCCAGGGCAACCCTGGGCATGGCAGGGGGCTTTAAGGGGGCCTGGACCCGCCCACTTCTGCTTTGGGGGCCAGCAACAGTTGCCAGGGCAACCCTGGGCATGGCAGGGTTTTTAAGGGGGCCTGGACCCGCCCACTTCCGCTTTGGGGGCCAGAAACAGTTGCCAGGGCAACCCTGGGCATAGCAGGGGGCTTTAAGGGGGCCTGGACCCGTCCACTTCTGCTTTGGGGGCCAGAAACAGTTGCCAGGGCAACCCTGGGCATGGCAGGGGGCTTAAGGGGGCCTGGACCCGCCCACTTCCGCTTTGGGGGCCAAAAACAGTTGCCAGGGCAACCCTGGGCATGGCAGGGGGCTTAAGGGGGCCTGGACCCGCCCACTTCCTCTTTGGGGGCCAGCAACAGTTGCCAGGGCAACCCTGGGCATGGCAGGGGGCTTTAAGGGGGCCTGGACCCGCCCACTTCCGCTTTGGGGGCCAGCAACAGTTGCCAGGGCAACCCTGGGCATGGCAGGGGGCTAAAGGGGGCCTGGACCTGCCCACTTCCGCTTTGGGGGCCAGCAACAGTTGCCAGGGCAACCCTGGGCATGGCAGGGGGCTCAAGGGGGCCTGGACCCGCCCATTTCCGCTTTGGGGGCCAGCAACAGTTGCCAGGGCAACCCTGGGCACGGCAGGGGGTTTAAGGGGGCCTGGACCCGCCCACTTCCGCTTTGGGGGCCAGCAACAGTTGCCAGGGCAACCCTGGGCATGGCAGGGGGCTTTAAGGGGGCCTGTACCCGCCCACTTCCGCTTTGGTGGCCAGAAACAGTTGCCAGGGCAACCCTGGGCATGGCAGGGGGCTTTAAGGGGGCCTGGACCCGCCCACTTCCGCTTTGGGGGCCAGCAACAGTTGCCAGGGCAACCCTGGGCATGGCAGTGGGCTTAAGGGAGCCTGGACCCGCCCACTTCCGCTTTGGGGGCCAGCAACAGTTGCCAGGGCAACCCTGGGCATGGCAGGGGGCTTAAGGGGGCCTGGACCCGCCCACTTCCGCTTTGGGGGCCAGCAACAATTGCCAGGGCAACCCTGGGCATGGCAGGGGGCTTAAGGGGGCCTGGACCCGCCCATTTCCGCTTTGGGGGCCAGCAACAGTTGCCAGGGCAAACCTGGGCATGGCAGGGGGCTCAATGGGGCCTGGACCCGCCCACTTCTGCTTTGGGGGCCAGCAACAGTTTCCAGGGCAACCCTGGGCATGGCAGGGGGCTTTAAGGGGGCCTGGACCCGCCCACTTCTGCTTTGGGGGCCAGCAACAGTTGCCAGGGCAACCCTGGGCATGGCAGGGTTTTTAAGGGGGCCTGGACCCGCCCACTTCCGCTTTGGGGGCCAGAAACAGTTGCCAGGGCAACCCTGGGCATAGCAGGGGGCTTTAAGGGGGCCTGGACCCGTCCACTTCTGCTTTGGGGGCCAGAAACAGTTGCCAGGGCAACCCTGGGCATGGCAGGGGGCTTAAGGGGGCCTGGACCCGCCCACTTCCGCTTTGGGGGCCAAAAACAGTTGCCAGGGCAACCCTGGGCATGGCAGGGGGCTTAAGGGGGCCTGGACCCGCCCACTTCCTCTTTGGGGGCCAGCAACAGTTGCCAGGGCAACCCTGGGCATGGCAGGGGGCTTTAAGGGGGCCTGGACCCGCCCACTTCCGCTTTGGGGGCCAGCAACAGTTGCCAGGGCAACCCTGGGCATGGCAGGGGGCTAAAGGGGGCCTGGACCTGCCCACTTCCGCTTTGGGGGCCAGCAACAGTTGCCAGGGCAACCCTGGGCATGGCAGGGGGCTCAAGGGGGCCTGGACCCGCCCATTTCCGCTTTGGGGGCCAGCAACAGTTGCCAGGGCAACCCTGGGCACGGCAGGGGGTTTAAGGGGGCCTGGACCCGCCCACTTCCGCTTTGGGGGCCAGCTACAGTTGCCAGGGCAACCCTGGGCATGGCAGGGGGCTTTAAGGGGGCCTGGACCCGCCCACTTCCGCTTTGGGGGCCAGCAACAGTTGCCAGGGCAACCCTGGGCATGGCAGGGGGCTCAAGGGGCCTGGACCCGCCCACTTCCACTTTGGGGGCCAGCAACAGTTGCCAGGGCAACCCTGGGCATGGCAGGGGGCTTAAGGGGGCCTAAACCCGCCCATTTCCGCTTTGGGGGCCAGCAACAGTTGCCAGGGCAAACCTGGGCATGGCAGGGGGCTCAATGGGGCCAGGACCCGCCCACTTCCGCTTTGGGGGCCAGCAACAGTTGCCAGGGCAACCCTGGGCACGGCAGGGGGCTCAAGGGGGCCTGGACCTGCCCACTTCCGCTTTGGGGGCCAGCAACAGTTGCCAGGGCAACCCTGGGCACGGCAGGGGGCTCAAGGGGGCCTGGACCCGCCCATTTCCGCTTCGGGGGCCAGCTACAGTTGCCAGGGCAACCCTGGGCATGGCAGGGGGCTCAAGGGGGCCTGGACCCGCCCACTTCCGCTTCGGGGGCCAAAAACAGTTGCCAGGGCAACCCTGGGCATGGCAGGGGGCTTAAGGGGGCCTGGACCCGCCCACTTCCGCTTTGGGGGCCAGCAACAGTTGCCAGGGCAACCCTGGGCATGGCAGGGGGCTTAAGGGGGCCTGGACCCGCCCACTTCCGCTTTGGGGGCCAGCAACAGTTGCCAGGGCAACCCAGGGTATGGCAGGGGGCTTAAGGGGGCCTGGACCCGCCCACTTCCGCTTTGGGGGCCAGCAACAGTTGCCAGGGCAACCCTGGGCATGGCAGGGGGCTTAAGGGGGCCTGGACCCGCCCACTTCCGCTTTGGGGGCCAGCAACAGTTGCCAGGGCAACCCTGGGCATGGCAGGGGGCTTAAGGGGGCCTGGACCCGCCCATTTCCGCTTTGGGGGCCAGAAACAGTTCCCAGGGCAACCCTGGGCATGGCAGGGGGCTTAAGGGGGCCTGGACCCGCCCACTTCCGCTTTGGGGGCCAGCAACAGTTGCCAGGGCAACCCTGGGCATGGCAGGGGGCTTTAAGGGGGCCTGGACCCGCCCACTTCCGCTTTGGGGGCCAGCAACAGTTGCCAGGGCAACCCTGGGCATGGCAGGGGGCTCAAGGGGGCCTGGACCCGCCCACTTCCGCTTTGGGGGCCAGCAACAGTTGCCAGGGCAACCCTGGGCATGGCAGGGGGCTCAAGGGGGCCTGGACCCGCCCACTTCCGCTTTGGGGGCCAGAAACAGTTGCCAGGGCAACCCTGGGCATGGCAGGGGGCTTAAGGGGGCCTGGACCCGCCCACTTTCGCTTTGGGGGCCAGCAACAGTTGCCAGGGCAACCCTGGGCATGGCAGGGGGCTTAAGGGGGCCTGGACCCGCCCACTTTCGCTTTGGGGGCCAGCAACAGTTGCCAGGGCAACCCTGGGCATGGCAGGGGGCTTAAGGGGGCCAGGACCCGCCCACTTCCGCATTGGGGGCCAGCAACAGTTGCCAGGGCAAACCTGGGCATGACAGGGGGCTTAAGGGGGCCTGGACCCGCCCATTTCCGCTTTGGGGGCCAGCAACAGTTGCCAGGGCAAACCTGGGCATGGCAGGGGGCTCAATGGGGCCAGGACCCGCCCACTTCCGCTTTGGGGGCCAGCAACAGTTGCCAGGGCAACCCTGGGCATGGCAGGGGGCTTTAAGGGGGCCTGGACCCGCCCACTTCCGCTTTGGGGGCCAGCAACAGTTGCCAGGGCAACCCTGGGCATGGCAGGGGGCTTAAGGGGGCCTGGACCCGCCCATTTCCGCTTTGGGGGCCAGCAACAGTTGCCAGGGCAAACCTGGGCATGGCAGGGGGCTCAATGGGGCCAGGACCCGCCCACTTCCGCTTTGGGGGCCAGCAACAGTTGCCAGGGCAACCCTGGGCACGGCAGGGGGCTTTAAGGGGGCCTGGACCCGCCCACTTCCGCTTTGGGGGCAAACAACAGTTGCCAGGGCAACCCTGGGCATGGCAGGGGGCTCAAGGGGGCCTGGACCCGCCCACTTCCGCTTTGGGGGCCAGCAACAGTTGCCAGGGCAACCCTGGGCACGGCAGGGGGCTCAAGGGGGCCTGGACCCGCCCACTTCCGCCTTGGGGGCCAGAAACAGTTGCCAGGGCAACCCTGGGCATGGCAGGGGGCTTTAAGGGGGCCTGGACCCACCCACTTCCGCTTTTGGGGCCAGAAACAGTTGCCAGGGCAACCCTGGGCATGGCAGGGGGCTTAAGGGGGCCTGGACCCGCCCACTTCCGATTTGGGGGCCAGCAACAGTTGCCAGGGCAACCCTGGGCATGGCAGGGGGCTTAAGGGGGCCTGGACCCGCCCACTTCCGCTTTGGGGGCCAGCAACAGTTGCCAGGGCAACCCTGGGCATGGCAGGGGGCTTAAGGGGGCCTGGACCCGCCCACTTCCGCTTTGGGGGCCAGCAACAGTTGCCAGGGCAACCCTGGGCATGGCAGGGGGCTTAAGGGGGCCTGGACCCGCCCATTTCCGCTTTGGGGACAAGCAACAGTTGCCAAGGTAAACCTGGGCATGGCAGGGGGCTCAATGGGGCCAGGACCCGCCCACTTCCGCTTTGGGGGCCAGCAACAGTTGCCAGGGCAACCCTGGGCATGGCAGGGGGCTTTAAGGGGGTCTGGACCCTCCCAATTCCGCTTTGGGGGCCAGCAACAGTTGCCAGGGCAACCCTGGGCATGGCAGGGGGCTCAAGGGGCCTGGACCCGCCCACTTCCGCTTTGGGGGCCAGCAACAGTTGCCAGGGCAACCCTGGGCATGGCAGGGGGCTTTAAGGGGGCCTGTACCCGCCCACTTCCGCTTTGGTGGCCAGAAACAGTTGCCAGGGCAACCCTGGGCATGGCAGGGGGCTTTAAGGGGGCCTGGACCCGCCCACTTCCGCTTTGGGGGCCAGCAACAGTTGCCAGGGCAACCCTGGGCATGGCAGTGGGCTTAAGGGAGACTGGACCCGCCCACTTCCGCTTTGGGGGCCAGCAACAGTTGCCAGGGCAACCCTGGGCATGGCAGGGGGCTTAAGGGGGCCTGGACCCGCCCACTTCCGCTTTGTGGGCCAGCAACAATTGCCAGGGCAACCCTGGGCATGGCAGGGGGCTTAAGGGGGCCTGGACCCGCCCATTTCCGCTTTGGGGGCCAGCAACAGTTGCCAGGGCAAACCTGGGCATGGCAGGGGGCTCAATGGGGCCTGGACCCGCCCACTTCCGCTTTGGGGGCCAGCAACAGTTGCCAGGGCAACCCTGGGCATGGCAGGGGGCTTAAGGGGGCCTGAACCCGCCCACTTCCGCTTTGGGGGCCAGCAACAGTTGCCAGGGCAACCCTGGGCATGCCAGGGGGCTCAAGGGGTCTGGACCCGCCCACTTCCGCTTTGGGGGCCAGCAACAGTTGCCAGGGCAAACCTGGGCATGGCAGGGGGCTCAATGGGGCCAGGACCCGCCCACTTCCGCTTTGGGGGCCAGCAACAGTTGCCAGGGCAACCCTGGGCACGGCAGGGGGCTCAAGGGGGCCTGGACCTGCCCACTTCCGCTTTGGGGGCCAGCAACAGTTGCCAGGGCAACCCTGGGCATGGCAGGGGGCTCAAGGGGGCCTGGACCCGCCCATTTCCGCTTCGGGGGCCAGCTACAGTTGCCAGGGCAACCCTGGGCATGGCAGGGGGCTCAAGGGGGCCTGGACCCGCCCACTTCCGCTTCGGGGGCCAGAAACAGTTGCCAGGGCAACCCTGGGCATGGCAGGGGGCTTAAGGGGGCCTGGACCCGCCCACTTCCACTTTGGGGGCCAGCAACAGTTGCCAGGGCAACCCTGGGCATGGCAGGGGGCTTAAGGGGGCCTGGACCCGCCCACTTCCGCTTTGGGGGCCAGCAACAGTTGCCAGGGCAACCCAGGGTATGGCAGGGGGCTTAAGGGGGCCTGGACCCGCCCACTTCCGCTTTGGGGGCCAGCAACAGTTGCCAGGGCAACCCTGGGCATGGCAGGGGGCTTAAGGGGGCCTGGACCCGCCCACTTCCGCTTTGGGGGCCAGCAACAGTTGCCAGGGCAACCCTGGGCATGGCAGGGGGCTTAAGGGGGCCTGGACCCGCCCATTTCCGCTTTGGGGGCCAGCAACAGTTGCCAGGGCAAACCTGGGCATGGCAGGGGGCTTTAAGGGGGCCTGGACCCGCCCACTTCCGCTTTGGGGGCCAGCAACAGTTGCCAGGGCAACCCTGGGCATGGCAGGGTTTTTAAGGGGCCTGGACCCGCCCACTTCCGCTTTGGGGGCCAGCAACAGTTGCCAGGGCAACCCTGGGCATGGCAGGGGGCTTAAGGGGGCCTGGACCCGCCCACTTTCGCTTTGGGGGCCAGCAACAGTTGCCAGGGCAACCCTGGGCATGTCAGGGGGCTTAAGGGGGCCTGGACCCGCCCACTTCTGCTTTGGGGGCCAGCAACAGTTGTCAGGGCAACCCTGGGCATGGCAGGGGGCTTAAGGGGGCCAGGACCCGCCCACTTCCGCATTGGGGGCCAGCAACAGTTGCCAGGGCAACCCTGGGCATGACAGGGGGCTTAAGGGGGCCTGGACCCGCCCATTTCCGCTTTGGGGGCCAGCAACAGTTGCCAGGGCAAACCTGGGCATGGCAGGGGGCTCAATGGGGCCAGGACCCGCCCACTTCCGCTTTGGGGGCCAGCAACAGTTGCCAGGGCAACCCTGGGCATGGCAGGGGGCTTTAAGTTGGCCTGGACCCGCCCACTTCCGCTTTGGGGGCCAGCAACAGTTGCCAGGGCAACCCTGGGCATGGCAGGGGGCTTTAAGTTGGCCTGGACCCGCCCACTTCCGCTTTGGGGGCCAGCAACAGTTGCCAGGGCAACCCTGGGCATGGTAGGGGGCTTAAGGGGGCCTGGACCCGCCCATTTCCGCTTTGGGGGCCAGCAACAGTTGCCAGGGCAAACTTGGGCATGGCAGGGGGCTCAATGGGGCCAGGACCCGCCCACTTCCGCTTTGGGGGCCAGCAACAGTTGCCAGGGCAACCCTGGGCACGGCAGGGGGCTTTAAGGGGGCCTGGACCCGCCCACTTCCGCTTTGGGGGCAAACAACAGTTGCCAGGGCAACCCTGGGCATGGCAGGGGGCTCAAGGGGGCCTGGACCCGCCCACTTCCGCTTTGGGGGCCAGCAACAGTTGCCAGGGCAACCCTGGGCACGGCAGGGGGCTCAAGGGGGCCTGGACCCGCCCACTTCCGCCTTGGGGGCCAGAAACAGTTGCCAGGGCAACCCTGGGCATGGCAGGGGGCTTTAAGGGGGCCTGGACCCACCCACTTCCGCTTTTGGGGCCAGAAACAGTTGCCAGGGCAACCCTGGGCATGGCAGGGGGCTTAAGGGGGCCTGGACCCGCCCACTTCCGCTTTGGGGGCCAGCAACAGTTGCCAGGGCAACCCTGGGCATGGCAGGGGGCTTAAGGGGGCCTGGACCCGCCCACTTCCGCTTTGGGGGCCAGCAATAGTTGCCAGGGCATCCCTGGGCATGGCAGGGGGCTTAAGGGGGCCTGGACCCGCCCACTTCCGCTTTGGAGGCCAGCAACAGTTGTCAGGGCAACCCTGGGCATGGCAGGGGGCTTAAGGGGGCCTGGACCCGCCCATTTCCGCTTTGGGGACAAGCAACAGTTGCCAAGGTAAACCTGGGCATGGCAGGGGGCTCAATGGGGCCAGGACCCGCCCACTTCCGCTTTGGGGGCCAGCAACAGTTGCCAGGGCAACCCTGGGCATGGCAGGGGGCTTTAAGGGGGTCTGGACCCTCCCAATTCCGCTTTGGGGGCCAGCAACAGTTGCCAGGGCAACCCTGGGCATGGCAGGGGGCTCAAGGGGCCTGGACCCGCCCACTTCCGCTTTGGGGGCCAGCAACAGTTGCCAGGGCAACCCTGGGCATAGCAGGGGGCTTTAAGGGGGCCTGTACCCGCCCACTTCCGCTTTGGTGGCCAGAAACAGTTGCCAGGGCAACCCTGGGCATGGCAGGGGGCTTTAAGGGGGCCTGGACCCGCCCACTTCCGCTTTGGGGGCCAGCAACAGTTGCCAGGGCAACCCTGGGCATGGCAGTGGGCTTTAAGGGGGCCTGGACCCGCCCACTTCTGCTTTGGGGGCCAGCAACAGTTGCCAGGGCAACCCTGGGCATGGCAGGGTTTTTAAGGGGGCCTGGACCCGCCCACTTCCGCTTTGGGGGCCAGAAACAGTTGCCAGGGCAACCCTGGGCATGGCAGTGGGCTTTAAGGGGGCCTGGACCCGCCCACTTCTGCTTTGGGGGCCAGCAACAGTTGCCAGGGCAACCCTGGGCATGGCAGGGTTTTTAAGGGGGCCTGGACCCGCCCACTTCCGCTTTGGGGGCCAGAAACAGTTGCCAGGGCAACCCTGGGCATGGCAGGGGGCTTTAAGGGGGCCTGGACCCGTCCACTTCTGCTTTGGGGGCCAGAAACAGTTGCCAGGGCAACCCTGGGCATGGCAGGGGGCTTAAGGGGGCCTGGACCCGCCCACTTCCGCTTTAAGGGCCAAAAACAGTTGCCAGGGCAACCCTGGGCATGGCAGGGGGCTTAAGGGGGCCTGGACCCGCCCACTTCCTCTTTGGGGGCCAGCAACAGTTGCCAGGGCAACCCTGGGCATGGCAGGGGGCTTTAAGGGGGCCTGGACCCGCCCACTTCCGCTTTGGGGGCCAGCAACAGTTGCCAGGGCAACCCTGGGCATGGCAGGGGGCTAAAGGGGGCCTGGACCCGCCCACTTCCGCTTTGGGGGCCAGCAACAGTTGCCAGGGCAACCCTGGGCATGGCAGGGGGCTCAAGGGGGCCTGGACCCGCCCATTTCCGCTTTGGGGGCCAGCAACAGTTGCCAGGGCAACCCTGGGCACGGCAGGGGGTTTAAGGGGGCCTGGACCCGCCCACTTCCGCTTTGGGGGCCAGCTACAGTTGCCAGGGCAACCCTGGGCATGGCAGGGGGCTTTAAGGGGGCCTGGACCCGCCCACTTCCGCTTTGGGGGCCAGCAACAGTTGCCAGGGCAACCCTGGGCATGGCAGGGGGCTTAAGGGGGCCTAAACCCGCCCATTTCCGCTTTGGGGGCCAGCAACAGTTGCCAGGGCAAACCTGGGCATGGCAGGGGGCTCAATGGGGCCAGGACCCGCCAACTTCCGCTTTGGGGGCCAGCAACAGTTGCCAGGGCAACCCTGGGCACGGCAGGGGGCTCAAGGGGGCCTGGACCTGCCCACTTCCGCTTTGGGGGCCAGCAACAGTTGCCAGGGCAACCCTGGGCATGGCAGGGGGCTCAAGGGGGCCTGGACCCGCCCATTTCCGCTTCGGGGGCCAGCTACAGTTGCCAGGGCAACCCTGGGCATGGCAGGGGGCTCAAGGGGGCCTGGACCCGCCCACTTCCGCTTCGGGGGCCAGAAACAGTTGCCAGGGCAACCCTGGGCATGGCAGGGGGCTTAAGGGGGCCTGGACCCGCCCACTTCCACTTTGGGGGCCAGCAACAGTTGCCAGGGCAACCCTGGGCATGGCAGGGGGCTTAAGGGGGCCTGGACCCGCCCACTTCCGCTTTGGGGGCCAGCAACAGTTGCCAGGGCAACCCAGGGTATGGCAGGGGGCTTAAGGGGGCCTGGACCCGCCCACTTCCGCTTTGGGGGCCAGCAACAGTTGCCAGGGCAACCCTGGGCATGGCAGGGGGCTTAAGGGGGCCTGGACCCGACCCACTTCCGCTTTGGGGGCCAGCAACAGTTGCCAGGGCAACCCTGGGCATGGCAGGGGGCTTAAGGGGGCCTGGACCCGCCCATTTCCGCTTTGGGGGCCAGCAACAGTTGCCAGGGCAAACCTGATCATGGCAGGGGGCTTTAAGGGGGCCTGGACCCGCCCACTTCCGCTTTGGGGGCCAGCAACAGTTGCCAGGGCAACCCTGGGCATGGCAGGGTTTTTAAGGGGGCCTGGACCCGCCCACTTCCGCTTTGGGGGCCAGAAACAGTTGCCAGGGCAACCCTGGGCATGGCAGGGGGCTTTAAGGGGGCCTGGACCCGTCCACTTCCGCTTTGGGGGCCAGAAACAGTTGCCAGGGCAACCCTGGGCATGGCAGGGGGCTTAAGGGGGCCTGGACCCGCCCACTTCCGCTTTGGGGGCCAAAAACAGTTGCCAGGGCAACCCTGGGCATGGCAGGGGGCTTTAAGGGGGCCTGGACCCGCCCACTTCCGCTTTGGGGGCCAGAAACAGTTCCCAGGGCAACCCTGGGCATGGCAGGGGGCTTAAGGGGGCCTGGACCCGCCCACTTTCGCTTTGGGGGCCAGCAATAGTTGCCAGGGCATCCCTGGGCATGGCAGGGGGCTTAAGGGGGCCTGGACCCGCCCACTTCCGCTTTGGGGGCCAGTAACAGTTGTCAGGTCAACCCTGGGCATGGCAGGGGGCTTAAGGGGGCCTGGACCCGCCCATTTCCGCTTTGGGGACAAGCAACAGTTGCCAAGGTAAACCTGGGCATGGCAGGGGGCTCAATGGGGCCAGGACCCGCCCACTTCCGCTTTGGGGGCCAGCAACAGTTGCCAGGGCAACCCTGGGCATGGCAGGGGGCTTAAAGGGGGTCTGGACCCTCCCAATTCCGCTTTGGGGGCCAGCAACAGTTGCCAGGGCAACCCTGGGCATGGCAGGGGGCTCAAGGGGCCTGGACCCGCCCACTTCCGCTTTGGGGGCCAGCAACAGTTGCCAGGGCAACCCTGGGCATGGCAGGGGGCTTTAAGGGGGCCTGTACCCGCCCACTTCCGCTTTGGTGGCCAGAAACAGTTGCCAGGGCAACCCTGGGCATGGCAGGGGGCTTAAGGGGGCCTGGACCCGCCCACTTCTGCTTTGGGGGCCAGCAACAGTTGTCAGGGCAACCCTGGGCATGGCAGGGGGCTTAAGGGGGCCAGGACCCGCCCACTTCCGCATTGGGGGCCAGCAACAGTTGCCAGGGCAACCCTGGGCATGACAGGGGGCTTAAGGGGGCCTGGACCCGCCCATTTCCGCTTTGGGGGCCAGCAACAGTTGACAGGGCAAACCTGGGCATGGCAGGGGGCTCAATGGGGCCAGGACCCGCCCACTTCCGCTTTGGGGGCCAGCAACAGTTGCCAAGGCAACCCTGGGCATGGCAGGGGGCTTTAAGGGGGCCTGGACCCGCCCACTTCCGCTTTGGGGGCCAGCAACAGTTGCCAGGGCAACCCTGGGCATGGTAGGGGGCTTAAGGGGGCCTGGACCCGCCCATTTCCGCTTTGGGCGCCAGCAACAGTTGCCAGGGCAAACCTGGGCATGGCAGGGGGGCTCAATGGGGCCAGGACCCGCCCACTTCCGCTTTGGGGGCCAGCAACAGTTGGCAGGGCAATTCTGGGCACGGCAGGGGGCTTTAAGGGGGCCTGGACCCGCCCACTTCCGCTTTGGGGGCAAACAACAGTTGCCAGGGCAACCCTGGGCATGGCAGGGGGCTCAAGGGGGCCTGGACCCGCCCACTTCCGCTTTGGGGGCCAGCAACAGTTGCCAGGGCAACCCTGGGCACGGCAGGGGGCTCAAGGGGGCCTGGACCCGCCCACTTCCGCCTTGGGGGCCAGAAACAGTTGCCAGGGCAACCCTGGGCATGGCAGGGGGCTTTAAGGGGGCCTGGACCCACCCACTTCCGCTTTTGGGGCCAGCAACAGTTGCCAGGGCAACCCTGGGCATGGCAGGGGGCTTAAGGGGGCCTGGACCCGCCCACTTCCGCTTTGGGGGCCAGCAATAGTTGCCAGGGCATCCCTGGGCATGGCAGGGGGCTTAAGGGGGCCTGGACCCGCCCACTTCCGCTTTGGGGGCCAGCAACAGTTGTCAGGGCAACCCTGGGCATGGCAGGGGGCTTAAGGGGGCCTGGACCCGCCCATTTCCGCTTTGGGGACAAGCAACAGTTGCCAAGGTAAACCTGGGCATGGCAGGGGGCTCAATGGGGCCAGGACCCGCCCACTTCCGCTTTGGGGGCCAGCAACAGTTGCCAGGGCAACCCTGGGCATGGCAGGGGGCTTTAAGGGGGTCTGGACCCTCCGAATTCCGCTTTGGGGGCCAGCAACAGTTGCCAGGGCAACCCTGGGCATGGCAGGGGGCTCAAGGGGCCTGGACCCGCCCACTTCCGCTTTGGGGGCCAGCAACAGTTGCCAGGGCAACCCTGGGCATAGCAGGGGGCTTTAAGGGGGCCTGTACCCGCCCACTTCCGCTTTGGTGGCCAGAAACAGTTGCCAGGGCAACCCTGGGCATGGCAGGGGGCTTTAAGGGGGCCTGGACCCGCCCACTTCCGCTTTGGGGGCCAGCAACAGTTGCCATGGCAACCCTGGGCATGGCAGTGGGCTTAAGGGAGCCTGGACCCGCCCACTTCCGCTTTGGGGGCCAGCAACAGTTGCCAGGGCAACCCTGGGCATGGCAGGGGGCTTAAGGGGGCCTGGACCCGCCCACTTCCGCTTTGGGGGCCAGCAACAATTGCCAGGGCAACCCTGGGCATGGCAGGGGGCTTAAGGGGGCCTGGACCCGCCCATTTCCGCTTTGGGGGCCAGCAACAGTTGCCAGGGCAAACCTGGGCATGGCAGGGGGCTCAATGGGGCCTGGACCCGCCCACTTCCGCTTTGGGGGCCAGCAACAGTTGCCAGGGCAACCCTGGGCATGGCAGGGGGCTTTAAGGGGGCCTGGATCCGCCCACTTCCGCTTTGGGGGCCAGCAACAGTTGCCAGGGCAACCCTGGGCATGGCAGTGGGCTTAAGGGAGCCTGGACCCGCCCACTTCCGCTTTGGGGGCCAGCAACAGTTGCCAGGGCAACCCTGGGCATGGCAGGGGGCTTAAGGGGGCCTGGACCCGCCCACTTCCGCTTTGGGGGCCAGCAACAATTGCCAGGGCAACCCTGGGCATGGCAGGGGGCTTAAGGGGGCCTGGACCCGCCCACTTCCGCTTTGGGGGCCAGCAACAATTGCCAGGGCAACCCTGGGCATGGCAGGGGGCTTTAAGGGGGCCTGGACCCGCCCACTTCCGCTTTGGGGGCCAGAAACAGTTGCCAGGGCAACCCTGGGCATGGCAGGGGGCTTTAAGGGGGCCTGGACCTGTCCACTTCTGCTTTGGGGGCCAGAAAAAGTTGCCAGGGCAACCCTGGGCATGGCAGGGGGCTTAAGGGGGCCTGGACCCGCCCACTTCCGCTTTGGGGGCCAAAAACAGTTGCCAGGGCAACCCTGGGCATGGCAGGGGGCTTAAGGGGGCCTGGACCCGCCCACTTCCTCTTTGGGGGCCAGCAACAGTTGCCAGGGCAACCCTGGGCATGGCAGGGGGCTTTAAGGGGGCCTGTACCCGCCCACTTCCGCTTTGGTGGCCAGAAACAGTTGCCAGGGCAACCCTGGGCATGGCAGGGGGCTTTAAGGGGGCCTGGACCCGCCCACTTCCGCTTTGGGGGCCAGCAACAGTTGCCAGGGCAACCCTGGGCATGGCAGGGGGCTTAAGGGGGCCTGGACCCGCCCACTTCCGCTTTGGGGGCCAGCAACAGTTGCCAGGGCAACCCTGGGCATGGCAGGGGGCTTAAGGGGGCCTGGACCCGCCCACTTCCGCTTTGGGGGCCAGCAATAGTTGCCAGGGCATCCCTGGGCATGGCAGGGGGCTTAAGGGGGCCTGGACCCGCCCACTTCCGCTTTGGGGGCCAGCAACAGTTGTCAGGGCAACCCTGGGCATGGCAGGGGGCTTAAGGGGGCCTGGACCCGCCCATTTCCGCTTTGGGGACAAGCAACAGTTGCCAAGGTAAACCTGGGCATGGCAGGGGGCTCAATGGGGCCAGGACCCGCCCACTTCCGCTTTGGGGGCCAGCAACAGTTGCCAGGGCAACCCTGGGCATGGCAGGGGGCTTTAAGGGGGTCTGGACCCTCCCAATTCCGCTTTGGGGGCCAGCAACAGTTGCCAGGGCAACCCTGGGCATGGCAGGGGGCTCAAGGGGCCTGGACCCGCCCACTTCCGCTTTGGGGGCCAGCAACAGTTGCCAGGGCAACCCTGGGCATAGCAGGGGGCTTTAAGGGGGCCTGTACCCGCCCACTTCCGCTTTGGTGGCCAGAAACAGTTGCCAGGGCAACCCTGGGCATGGCAGGGGGCTTTAAGGGGGCCTGGACCCGCCCACTTCCGCTTTGGGGGCCAGCAACAGTTGCCAGGGCAACCCTGGGCATGGCAGTGGGCTTAAGGGAGCCTGGACCCGCCCACTTCCGCTTTGGGGGCCAGCAACAGTTGCCAGGGCAACCCTGGGCATGGCAGGGGGCTTAAGGGGGCCTGGACCCGCCCACTTCCGCTTTGGGGGCCAGCAACAATTGCCAGGGCAACCCTGGGCATGGCAGGGGGCTTAAGGGGGCCTGGACCCGCCCATTTCCGCTTTGGGGGCCAGCAACAGTTGCCAGGGCAAACCTGGGCATGGCAGGGGGCTCAATGGGGCCTGGACCCGCCCACTTCCGCTTTGGGGGCCAGCAACAGTTGCCAGGGCAACCCTGGGCATGGCAGGGGGCTTTAAGGGGGCCTGGACCCGCCCACTTCTGCTTTGGGGGCCAGCAACAGTTGCCAGGGCAACCTTGGGCATGGCAGGGTTTTTAAGGGGGCCTGGACCCGCCCACTTCCGCTTTGGGGGCCAGAAACAGTTGCCAGGGCAACCCTGGGCATGGCAGGGGGCTTTAAGGGGGCCTGGACCCGTCCACTTCTGCTTTGGGGGCCAGAAACAGTTGCCAGGGCAACCCTGGGCATGGCAGGGGGCTTAAGGGGGCCTGGACCCGCCCACTTCCGCTTTGGGGGCCAAAAACAGTTGCCAGGGCAACCCTGGGCATGGCAGGGGGCTTAAGGGGGCCTGGACCCGCCCACTTCCTCTTTGGGGGCCAGCAACAGTTGCCAGGGCAACCCTGGGCATGGCAGGGGGCTTTAAGGGGGCCTGGACCCGCCCACTTCCGCTTTGGGGGCCAGCAACAGTTGCCAGGGCAACCCTGGGCATGGCAGGGGGCTAAAGGGGGCCTGGACCCGCCCACTTCCGCTTTGGGGGCCAGCAACAGTTGCCAGGGCAACCCTGGGCATGGCAGGGGGCTCAAGGGGGCCTGGACCCGCCCATTTCCGCTTTGGGGGCCAGCAACAGTTGCCAGGGCAACCCTGGGCACGGCAGGGGGTTTAAGGGGGCCTGGACCCGCCCACTTCCGCTTTGGGGGCCAGCAACAGTTGCCAGGGCAACCCTGGGCATGGCAGGGGGCTTTAAGGGGGCCTGGACCCGCCCACTTCCGCTTTGGGGGCCAGCAACAGTTGCCAGGGCAACCCTGGGCATGGCAGGGGGCTTAAGGGGGCCTAAACCCGCCCATTTCCGCTTTGGGGGCCAGCAACAGTTGCCAGGGCAAACCTGGGCATGGCAGGGGGCTCAATGGGGCCAGGACCCGCCCACTTCCGCTTTGGGGGCCAGCAACAGTTGCCAGGGCAACCCTGGGCACGGCAGGGGGCTCAAGGGGGCCTGGACCTGCCCACTTCCGCTTTGGGGGCCAGCAACAGTTGCCAGGGCAACCCTGGGCATGGCAGGGGGCTCAAGGGGGCCTGGACCCGCCCATTTCCGCTTCGGGGGCCAGCTACAGTTGCCAGGGCAACCCTGGGCATGGCAGGGGGCTCAAGGGGGCCTGGACCCGCCCACTTCCGCTTCGGGGGCCAGAAACAGTTGCCAGGGCAACCCTGGGCATGGCAGGGGGCTTAAGGGGGCCTGGACCCGCCCACTTCCACTTTGGGGGCCAGCAACAGTTGCCAGGGCAACCCTGGGCATGGCAGGGGGCTTAAGGGGGCCTGGACCCGCCCACTTCCGCTTTGGGGGCCAGCAACAGTTGCCAGGGCAACCCAGGGTATGGCAGGGGGCTTAAGGGGGCCTGGACCCGCCCACTTCCGCTTTGGGGGCCAGCAACAGTTGCCAGGGCAACCCTGGGCATGGCAGGGGGCTTAAGGGGGCCTGGACCCGCCCACTTCCGCTTTGGGGGCCAGCAACAGTTGCCAGGGCAACCCTGGGCATGGCAGGGGGCTTAAGGGGGCCTGGACCCGCCCATTTCCGCTTTGGGGGCCAGCAACAGTTGCCAGGGCAAACCTGGGCATGGCAGGGGGCTTTAAGGGGGCCTGGACCCGCCCACTTCCGCTTTGGGGGCCAGCAACAGTTGCCAGGGCAACCCTGGGCATGGCAGGGTTTTTAAGGGGGCCTGGACCCGCCCACTTCCGCTTTGGGGGCCAGAAACAGTTGCCAGGGCAACCCTGGGCATGGCAGGGGGCTTTAAGGGGGCCTGGACCCGTCCACTTCCGCTTTGGGGGCCAGAAACAGTTGCCAGGGCAACCCTGGGCATGGCAGGGGGCTTAAGGGGGCCTGGACCCGCCCACTTCCGCTTTGGGGGCCAGCAATAGTTGCCAGGGCATCCCTGGGCATGGCAGGGGGCTTAAGGAGGCCTGGACCCGCCCACTTCCGCTTTGGGGGCCAGCAACAGTTGTCAGGGCAACCCTGGGCATGGCAGGGGGCTTTAAGGGGGTCTGGACCCTCCCAATTCCGCTTTGGGGGCCAGCAACAGTTGCCAGGGCAACCCTGGGCATGGCAGGGGGCTCAAGGGGGCCTGGACCCGCCCACTTCCGCTTTGGGGGCCAGCAACAGTTGCCAGGGCAACCCTGGGCATGGCAGGGTTTTTAAGGGGGCCTGGACCCCGCCCACTTCCGCTTTGGGGGCCAGCAACAGTTGCCAGGGCAACCCTGGGCATGGCAGGGGGCTCAAGGTGCCTGGACCCGCCCACTTCCGCTTTGGGGGCCAGCAACAGTTGCCAGGGCAACCCTGGGCATGGCAGGGGGCTCAAGGGGCCTGGACCCGCCCACTTCCGCTTTGGGGGCCAGCAACAGTTGCCAGGGCAACCCTGGGCATGGCAGGGGGCTTTAAGGGGGCCTGTACCCGCCCACTTCCGCTTTGGTGGCCAGAAACAGTTGCCAGGGCAACCCTGGGCATGGCAGGGGGCTTTAAGGGGGCCTGGACCCGCCCACTTTCGCTTTGGGGGCCAGCAACAGTTGCCAGGGCAACCCTGGGCATGGCAGTGGGCTTAAGGGAGCCTGGACCCGCCCACTTCCGCTTTGGGGGCCAGCAACAGTTGCCAGGGCAACCCTGGGCATGGCAGGGGGCTTAAGGGGGCCTGGACCCGCCCACTTCCGCTTTGGGGGCCAGCAACAATTGCCAGGGCAACCCTGTTCATGGCAGGGGGCTTAAGGGGGCCTGGACCCGCCCACTTCCGCTTTGGGGGCCAGCAACAGTTGCCAGGGCAACCCTGGGCATGGCAGGGGGCTTTAAGGGGGCCTGGACCCGCCCACTTCTGCTTTGGGGGCCAGCAACAGTTGCCAGGGCAACCCTGGGCATGGCAGGGTTTTTAAGGGGGCCTGGACCCGCCCACTTCCGCTTTGGGGGCCAGCAACAGTTGCCAGGGCAACCATGGGCATGGCAGGGGGCTTTAAGGGGGCCTGGACCCGCCCACTTCCGCTTTGGGGGCCAGCAACAGTTGCCAGGGCAACCCTGGGCATGGCAGGGGGCTCAAGGGGCCTGGACCCGCCCACTTCCGCTTTGGGGGCCAGCAACAGTTGCCAGGGCAACCCTGGGCATGGCAGGGGGCTTTAAGGGGGCCTGGACCCGCCCACTTCCGCTTTGGGGGCCAGCAACAGTTGCCAGGGCAACCCTGGGCATGGCAGGGGGCTTAAGGGGGCCTAAACCCGCCCATTTCCGCTTTGGGGGCCAGCAACAGTTGCCAGGGCAAACCTGGGCATGGCAGGGGGCTCAATGGGGCCAGGACCCGCCCACTTCCGCTTTGGGGGCCAGCAACAGTTGCCAGGGCAACCCTGGGCACGGCAGGGGGCTCAAGGGGGCCTGGACCTGCCCACTTCCGCTTTGGGGGCCAGCAACAGTTGCCAGGGCAACCCTGGGCATGGCAGGGGGCTCAAGGGGGCCTGGACCCGCCCACTTCCGCTTCGGGGGCCAGCTACAGTTGCCAGGGCAACCCTGGGCATGGCAGGGGGCTCAAGGGGGCCTGGACCCGCCCACTTCCGCTTCGGGGGCCAGAAACAGTTGCCAGGGCAACCCTTGGCATGGCAGGGGGCTTAAGGGGGCCTGGACCCGCCCACTTCCACTTTGGGGGCCAGCATCAGTTGCCAGGGCAACTCTGGGCATGGCAGGGGGCTTAAGGGGGCCTGGACCCGCCCACTTCCGCTTTGGGGGCCAGCAACAGTTGCCGGGGCAACCCTGGGTATGGCAGGGGGCTTAAGGGGGCCTGGACCCGCCCACTTCCGCTTTGGGGGCCAGCAACAGTTGCCAGGGCAACCCTGGGCATGGCAGGGGGCTCAAGGGGGCCTGGACCCGCCCACTTCCGCTTTGGGGGCCAGCTACAGTTGCCAGGGCAACCCTGGGCACGGCAGGGGGTTTAAGGGGGCCTGGACCCGCCCACTTCCGCTTTGGGGGCCAGCTACAGTTGCCAGGGCAACCCTGGGCATGGCAGGGGGTTTAAGGGGGCCTGGACCCGCCCACTTCCGCTTTGGGGGCCAGCTACAGTTGCCAGGGCAACCCTGGGCATGGCAGGGGGCTTTAAGGGGGCCTGGACCCGCCCACTTCCGCTTTGGGGGCCAGCAACAGTTGCCAGGGCAACCCTGGGTATGGCAGGGGGCTTAAGGGGGCCTGGACCCACCCACTTCCGCTTTGGGGGCCAGCAACAGTTGCCAGGGCAACCCTGGGCATGGCAGGGGGCTTAAGGGGGCCTGGACCCGCCCACTTCCGCTTTGGGGGCCAGCAACAGTTGCCAGGGCAACCCTGGGCATGGCAGGGGGCTTAAGGGGGCCTGGACCCGCCCATTTCCGCTTTGGGGGCCAGCAACAGTTGCCAGGGCAACCCTGGGCATGGCAGGGGGCTTAAGGGGGCCTGGACCCGCCCATTTCCGCTTTGGGGGCCAGAAAAAGTTGCCAGGGCAAACCTGGGCATGGCAGGGTGCTCAATGGGGCCTAGACCCACCCACTTCCGCTTTGGGGGCCAGCAACAGTTGCCAGGGCAACCCTGGGCATGGCAGGGGGCTTTAAGGGGGCCTGGACCCGCCCACTTCCGCTTTGGGGGCCAGCAACAGTTGCCAGGGCAACCCTGGGCATGGCAGGGTTTTTAAGGGGCCTGGACCCGCCCACTTCCGCTTTTGGGGCCAGAAACAGTTGCCAGGGCAACCCTGGGCATGGCAGGGGGCTTTAAGGGGGCCTGGACCCGTCCACTTCTGCTTTGGGGGCCAGAAACAGTTGCCAGGGCAACCCTGGGCATGGCAGGGGGCTTAAGGGGGCCTGGACCCGCCCACTTCCGCTTTGGGGGCCAAAAACAGTTATCAGGGCAACCCTGGGCATGGCAGGGGGCTTTAAGGGGGCCTGGACCCGCCCACTTCCGCTTTGGGGGCCAGAAACAGTTGCCAGGGCAACCCTGGGCATGGCAGGGGGCTTAAGGGGGCCTAGACCCGTCCACTTCTGCTTTGGGGGCCAGAAACAGTTGCCAGGGCAACCCTGGGCATGGCAGGGGGATAAGGGGGCCTGGACCCGCCCACTTCCGCTTTGTGGGCCAAAAACAGTTGCCAGGGCAACCCTGGGCATGGCAGGGGGCTTTAAGGGGGCCTGGACCCGCCCACTTCCGCTTTGGGGGCCAGAAACAGTTGCCAGGGCAACCCTGGGCTTGGCAGGGGGCTTAAGGGGGCCTGGACCCGCCCACTTCCGCTTTGGGGGCCAGCAACAGTTGCCAGGGCAACCCTGGGCATGGCAGGGGGCTTAAGGGGGCCTGGTCCCGCCCACTTCCGCTTTGGGGGCCAGCAACAGTTGCCAGGGCAACCCTGGGCTTGGCAGGGGGATAAGGGGGCCTGGACCCGCCCACTTCCGCTTTGTGGGCCAAAAACAGTTGCCAGGGCAACCCTGGGCATGGCAGGGGGCTTAAGGGGGCCTGGTCCCGCCCACTTCCGCTTTGGGGGCCAGCAACAGTTGCCAGGGCAACCCTGGGCATGGCAGGGGGCTTAAGGGGGCCTGGACCCGCCCATTTCCGCTTTGGGGGCCAGCAACAGTTGCCAGGGCAAACCTGGGCATGGCGGGGGCTCAATGGGGCCTGGACCCGCCCACTTCCGCTTTGGGGGCCAGCAATAGTTGCCAGGGCAACCCTGGGCATGGCAGGGGTCTCAAGGGGGCCTGGACCCGCCCACTTCCGCTTTGGGGGCCAGCAACAGTTGCCAGGGCAACCCTGGGCATGGCAGGGGGCTTAAGGGGGCCTGGACCCGCCCATTTCCGCTTTGGGGGCCAGCAACAGTTGCCAGGGCAAACCTGGGCATGGCAGGGGGCTCAATGGGGCTAGGACCCGCCCACTTCCGCTTTGGGGGCCAGCAACAGTTGCCAGGGCAACCCTGGGCATGGCAGGGGGCTTAAGGGGGCCTGAACCCGCCCACTTCCGCTTTGGGGGCCAGAAACAGTTGCCAGGGCAACCCTGGGCATGGCAGGGGGCTTAAGGGGGCCTGGACCCGCCCACTTCCGCTTTGGGGGCCAGCAACAGTTGCCAGGGCAACCCTGGGCATGGCAGTGGGCTTAAGGGAGCCTGGACCCGCCCACTTCCGCTTTGGGGGCCAGCAACAGTTGCCAGGGCAACCCTGGGCATGGCAGGGGGCTTAAGGGGGCCTGGACCCGCCCACTTCCGCTTTGGGGGCCAGCAACAGTTGCCAGGGCAACCCTGGGCATGGCAGGGGGCTTAAGGGGGCCTGGACCCGCCCATTTCCGCTTTGGGGGCCAGCAACAGTTGCCAGGGCAAACCTGGGCATGGCGGGGGCTCAATGGGGCCTGGACCCGCCCACTTCCGCTTTGGGGGCCAGCAATAGTTGCCAGGGCAACCCTGGGCATGGCAGGGGGCTTTAAGGGGGCCTGGACCCGCCCACTTCCGCTTTGGGGGCCAGCAACAGTTGCCAGGGCAACCCTGGGCATGGCAGGGTTTTTAAGGGGGCCTGGACCCGCCCACTTCCGCTTTGGGGGCCAGAAACAGTTGCCAGGGCAACCCTGGGCATGGCAGGGGGCTTTAAGGGGGCCTGGACCCGTCCACTTCTGCTTTGGGGGCCAGAAACAGTTGCCAGGGCAACCCTGGGCATGGCAGGGGGCTTTAAGGGGGCCTGGACCCGCCCACTTCCGCTTTGGGGGCCAACAACAGTTGCCAGGGCAACCCTGGGCATGGCAGGGGGCTAAAGGGGGCCTGGACCCGCCCACTTCCGCTTTGGGGGCCAGCAACAGTTGCCAGGGCAACCCTGGGCACGGCAGGGGGTTTAAGGGGGCCTGGACCCGCCCACTTCTGCTTTGGGGGCCAGCAACAGTTGCCAGGGCAACCCTGGGCATGGCAGGGGGCTTTAAGGGGGCCTGGACCCGCCCACTTCCGCTTTGGGGGCCAGCAACAGTTGCCAGGGCAACCCTGGGCATGGCAGGGGGCTTAAGGGGGCCTGGACCCGCCCATTTCCGCTTTGGGGGCCAGCAACCCAGGGCAAACCTGGGCATGGCAGGGGGCTCAATGGGGCCAGGACCCGCCCACTTCCGCTTTGGGGGCCAGCAACAGTTGCCAGGGCAACCCTGGGTATGGCAGGGGGCTTAAGGGGGCCTGGACCCGCCCACTTCCACTTTGGGGGCCAGCTACAGTTGCCAGGGCAACCCTGGGCATGGCAGGGGGCTTTAAGGGGGCCTGGACCCGCCCACTTCCGCTTTGGGGGCCAGCAACAGTTGCCAGGGCAACCCTGGGCATGGCAGGGGGCTCAAGGGGCCTGGACCCGCCCACTTCCGCTTTGGGGGCCAGCAACAGTTGCCAGGGCAACCCTGGGCATGGCAGGGGGCTTTAAGGGGGCCTGGACCCGCCCACTTCCGCTTTGGGGGCCAGCAACAGTTGCCAGGGCAACCCTGGGCATGGCAGGGGGCTTAAGGGGGCCTAAACCCGCCCATTTCCGCTTTGGGGGCCAGCAACAGTTGCCAGGGCAAACCTGGGCATGGCAGGGGGCTCAATGGGGCCAGGACCCGCCCACTTCCGCTTTGGGGGCCAGCAACAGTTGCCAGGGCAACCCTGGGCACGGCAGGGGGCTCAAGGGGGCCTGGACCTGCCCACTTCCGCTTTGGGGGCCAGCAACAGTTGCCAGGGCAACCCTGGGCATGGCAGGGGGCTCAAGGGGGCCTGGACCCGCCCACTTCCGCTTCGGGGGCCAGCTACAGTTGCCAGGGCAACCCTGGGCATGGCAGGGGGCTCAAGGGGGCCTGGACCCGCCCACTTCCGCTTCGGGGGCCAGAAACAGTTGCCAGGGCAACCCTTGGCATGGCAGGGGGCTTAAGGGGGCCTGGACCCGCCCACTTCCACTTTGGGGGCCAGCATCAGTTGCCAGGGCAACTCTGGGCATGGCAGGGGGCTTAAGGGGGCCTGGACCCGCCCACTTCCGCTTTGGGGGCCAGTAACAGTTGCCGGGGCAACCCTGGGTATGGCAGGGGGCTTAAGGGGGCCTGGACCCGCCCACTTCCGCTTTGGGGGCCAGCAACAGTTGCCAGGGCAACCCTGGGCATGGCAGGGGGCTCAAGGGGGCCTGGACCCGCCCACTTCCGCTTTGGGGGCCAGCTACAGTTGCCAGGGCAACCCTGGGCACGGCAGGGGGTTTAAGGGGGCCTGGACCCGCCCACTTCCGCTTTGGGGGCCAGCTACAGTTGCCAGGGCAACCCTGGGCATGGCAGGGGGCTTTAAGGGGGCCTGGACCCGCCCACTTCCGCTTTGGGGGCCAGCAACAGTTGCCAGGGCAACCCTGGGCATGGCAGGGGGCTCAAGGGGCCTGGACCCGCCCACTTCCGCTTTGGGTGCCAGCAACAGTTGCCAGGGCAACCCTGGGCATGGCAGGGGGCTTTAAGGGGGCCTGGACCCGCCCACTTCCGCTTTGGGGGCCAGCAACAGTTGCCAGGGCAACCCTGGGCATGGCAGGGGGCTTAAGGGGGCCTAAACCCGCCCATTTCCGCTTTGGGGGCCAGCAACAGTTGCCAGGGCAAACCTGGGCATGGCAGGGGGCTCAATGGGGCCAGGACCCGCCCACTTCCGCTTTGGGGGCCAGCAACAGTTGCCAGGGCAACCCTGGGCACGGCAGGGGGCTCAAGGGGGCCTGGACCTGCCCACTTCCGCTTTGGGGGCCAGCAACAGTTGCCAGGGCAACCCTGGGCATGGCAGGGGGCTCAAGGGGGCCTGGACCCACCCACTTCCGCTTCGGGGGCCAGCTACAGTTGCCAGGGCAACCCTGGGCATGGCAGGGGGCTCAAGGGGGCCTGGACCCGCCCACTTCCGCTTCGGGGGCCAGAAACAGTTGCCAGGGCAACCCTGGGCATGGCAGGGGGCTTAAGGGGGCCTGGACCCGCCCATTTCCGCTTTGGGGGCCAGCAACAGTTGCCAGGGCAACCCTGGGCATGGCAGGGGGCTTAAGGGGGCCTGGACCCGCCCATTTCCGCTTTGGGGGCCAGAAAAAGTTGCCAGGGCAAACCTGGGCATGGCAGGGTGCTCAATGGGGCCTAGACCCACCCACTTCCGCTTTGGGGGCCAGCAACAGTTGCCAGGGCAACCCTGGGCATGGCAGGGGGCTTTAAGGGGGCCTGGACCCGCCCATTTCCGCTTTGGGGGCCAGCAACAGTTGCCAGGGCAACCCTGGGCATGGCAGGGGGCTTAAGGGGGCCTGGACCCGCCCACTTCCGCTTAGGGGGCCAGCAACAGTTGCCAGGGCAACCCTGGGCATGGCAGGGGGCTTAAGGGGGCCTGGACCCGCCCATTTCCGCTTTGGGGGCCAGCAACAGTTGCCAGGGCAACCCTGGGCATGGCAGGGGGCTTAAGGGGGCCTGGACCCGCCCATTTCCGCTTTGGGGGCCAGAAAAAGTTGCCAGGGCAAACCTGGGCATGGCAGGGTGCTCAATGGGGCCTAGACCCACCCACTTCCGCTTTGGGGGCCAGCAACAGTTGCCAGGGCAACCCTGGGCATGGCAGGGGGCTTTAAGGGGGCCTGGACCCGCCCACTTCCGCTTTGGGGGCCAGCAACAGTTGCCAGGGCAACCCTGGGCATGGCAGGGTTTTAAGGGGGCCTGGACCCGCCCACTTCCGCTTTTGGGGCCAGAAACAGTTGCCAGGGCAACCCTGGGCATGGCAGGGGGCTTTAAGGGGGCCTGGACCCGTCCACTTCTGCTTTGGGGGCCAGAAACAGTTGCCAGGGCAACCCTGGGCATGGCAGGGGGCTTAAGGGGGCCTGGACCCGCCCACTTCCGCTTTGGGGGCCAAAAACAGTTGCCAGGGCAACCCTGGGCATGGCAGGGGGCTTTAAGGGGGCCTGGACCCGCCCACTTCCGCTTTGGGGGCCAGAAACAGTTGCCAGGGCAACCCTGGGCATGGCAGGGGGCTTAAGGGGGCCTAGACCCGTCCACTTCTGCTTTGGGGGCCAGAAACAGTTGCCAGGGCAACCCTGGGCATGGCAGGGGGATAAGGGGGCCTGGACCCGCCCACTTCCGCTTTGTGGGCCAAAAACAGTTGCCAGGGCAACCCTGGGCATGGCAGGGGGCTTTAAGGGGGCCTGGACCCGCCCACTTCCGCTTTGGGGGCCAGAAACAGTTGCCAGGGCAACCCTGGGCTTGGCAGGGGGCTTAAGGGGGCCTGGACCCGCCCACTTCCGCTTTGGGGGCCAGCAACAGTTGCCAGGGCAACCCTGGGCATGGCAGGGGGCTTAAGGGGGCCTGGTCCCGCCCACTTCCGCTTTGGGGGCCAGCAACAGTTGCCAGGGCAACCCTGGGCTTGGCAGGGGGATAAGGGGGCCTGGACCCGCCCACTTCCGCTTTGTGGGCCAAAAACAGTTGCCAGGGCAACCCTGGGCATGGCAGGGGGCTTAAGGGGGCCTGGTCCCGCCCACTTCCGCTTTGGGGGCCAGCAACAGTTGCCAGGGCAACCCTGGGCATGGCAGGGGGCTTAAGGGGGGCCTGGACCCGCCCATTTCCGCTTTGGGGGCCAGCAACAGTTGCCAGGGCAAACCTGGGCATGGCGGGGGCTCAATGGGGCCTGGACCCGCCCACTTCCGCTTTGGGGGCCAGCAATAGTTGCCAGGGCAACCCTGGGCATGGCAGGGGTCTCAAGGGGGCCTGGACCCGCCCACTTCCGCTTTGGGGGCCAGCAACAGTTGCCAGGGCAACCCTGGGCATGGCAGGGGGCTTAAGGGGCCTGGACCCGCCCATTTCCGCTTTGGGGGCCAGCAACAGTTGCCAGGGCAAACCTGGGCATGGCAGGGGGCTCAATGGGGCTAGGACCCGCCCACTTCCGCTTTGGGGGCCAGCAACAGTTGCCAGGGCAACCCTGGGCATGGCAGGGGGCTTAAGGGGGCCTGAACCCGCCCACTTCCGCTTTGGGGGCCAGAAACAGTTGCCAGGGCAACCCTGGGCATGGCAGGGGGCTTAAGGGGGCCTGGACCCGCCCACTTCCGCTTTGGGGGCCAGCAACAGTTGCCAGGGCAACCCTGGGCATGGCAGTGGGCTTAAGGGAGCCTGGACCCGCCCACTTCCGCTTTGGGGGCCAGCAACAGTTGCCAGGGCAACCCTGGGCATGGCAGGGGGCTTAAGGGGGCCTGGACCCGCCCACTTCCGCTTTGGGGGCCAGCAACAGTTGCCAGGGCAACCCTGGGCATGGCAGGGGGCTTAAGGGGGCCTGGACCCGCCCATTTCCGCTTTGGGGGCCAGCAACAGTTGCCAGGGCAAACCTGGGCATGGCGGGGGCTCAATGGGGCCTGGACCCGCCCACTTCCGCTTTGGGGGCCAGCAATAGTTGCCAGGGCAACCCTGGGCATGGCAGGGGGCTTTAAGGGGGCCTGGACCCGCCCACTTCCGCTTTGGGGGCCAGCAACAGTTGCCAGGGCAACCCTGGGCATGGCAGGGTTTTTAAGGGGGCCTGGACCCGCCCACTTCCGCTTTGGGGGCCAGAAACAGTTGCCAGGGCAACCCTGGGCATGGCAGGGGGCTTTAAGGGGGCCTGGACCCGTCCACTTCTGCTTTGGGGGCCAGAAACAGTTGCCAGGGCAACCCTGGGCATGGCAGGGGGCTTTAAGGGGGCCTGGACCCGCCCACTTCCGCTTTGGGGGCCAACAACAGTTGCCAGGGCAACCCTGGGCATGGCAGGGGGCTAAAGGGGGCCTGGACCCGCCCACTTCCGCTTTGGGGGCCAGCAACAGTTGCCAGGGCAACCCTGGGCACGGCAGGGGGTTTAAGGGGGCCTGGACCCGCCCACTTCTGCTTTGGGGGCCAGAAACAGTTGCCAGGGCAACCCTGGGCATGGCAGGGGGCTTTAAGGGGGCCTGGACCCGCCCATTTCCGCTTTGGGGGCCAGCAACAGTTGCCAGGGCAACCCTGGGCATGGCAGGGGGCTTAAGGGGGCCTGGACCCGCCCACTTCCGCTTTGGGGGCCAGCAACAGTTGCCAGGGCAACCCTGGGCATGGCAGGGGGCTTAAGGGGGCCTGGACCCGCCCATTTCCGCTTTGGGGGCCAGCAACAGTTGCCAGGGCAACCCTGGGCATGGCAGGGGGCTTAAGGGGGCCTGGACCCGCCCATTTCCGCTTTGGGGGCCAGAAAAAGTTGCCAGGGCAAACCTGGGCATGGCAGGGTGCTCAATGGGGCCTAGACCCCACCCACTTCCGCTTTGGGGGCCAGCAACAGTTGCCAGGGCAACCCTGGGCATGGCAGGGGGCTTTAAGGGGGCCTGGACCCCGCCCACTTCCGCTTTGGGGGCCAGCAACAGTTGCCAGGGCAACCCTGGGCATGGCAGGGTTTTTAAGGGGGCCTGGACCCGCCCACTTCCGCTTTTGGGGCCAGAAACAGTTGCCAGGGCAACCCTGGGCATGGCAGGGGGCTTTAAGGGGGCCTGGACCCGTCCACTTCTGCTTTGGGGGCCAGAAACAGTTGCCAGGGCAACCCTGGGCATGGCAGGGGGCTTTAAGGGGGCCTGGACCCGTCCACTTCTGCTTTGGGGGCCAGAAACAGTTGCCAGGGCAACCCTGGGCATGGCAGGGGGCTTAAGGGGGCCTGGACCCGCCCACTTCCGCTTTGGGGGCCAAAAACAGTTGCCAGGGCAACCCTGGGCATGGCAGGGTTTTTAACGGGGCCTGGACCCGCCCACTTCCGCTTTTGGGGCCAGAAACAGTTGCCAGGGCAACCCTGGGCATGGCAGGGGGCTTTAAGGGGGCCTGGACCCGTCCACTTCTGCTTTGGGGGCCAGAAACAGTTGCCAGGGCAACCCTGGGCATGACAGGGGGCTTAAGGGGGCCTGGACCCGCCCACTTCCGCTTTGGGGGCCAAAAACAGTTGCCAGGGCAACCCTGGGCATGGCAGGGGGCTTTAAGGGGGCCTGGACCCGCCCACTTCCGCTTTGGGGGCCAGAAACAGTTGCCAGGGCAACCCTGGGCATGGCAGGGGGCTTAAGGGGGCCTAGACCCGTCCACTTCTGCTTTGGGGGCCAGAAACAGTTGCCAGGGCAACCCTGGGCTTGGCAGGGGGCTTAAGGGGGCCTGGACCCGCCCACTTCCGCTTTGGGGGCCAGCAACAGTTGCCAGGGCAACCCTGGGCATGGCATGGGGCTTTAAGGGGGCCTGGACCCGCCCACTTCCGCTTTGGGGGCCAGCAACAGTTGCCAGGTCAAACCTGGGCATGGCAGGGGGCTTAAGGGGGCCTGGACCCGCCCACTTCCGCTTTGGGGGCCAGCAACAGTTGCCAGGGCAACCCTGGGCATGGCAGGGGGCTTTAAGGGGGCCTGGACCCGCCCACTTCCCGCTTTGGGGGCCAGCAACAGTTGCCAGGGCAACCCAGGGCATGGCAGGGGGCTCAAGGGGGCCTGGACCCGCCCACTTCCGCTTTGGGGGCCAGAAACAGTTGCCAGGGCAACCCTGGGCATGGCAGGGGGCTTAAGGGGGCCTGGTCCCGCCCACTTCCGCTTTGGGGGCCAGCAACAGTTGCCAAGGCAACCCTGGGCACGGCAGGGGCTCAAGGGGGCCTGGACCCGCCCACTTCCGCTTTGGGGGCCAGCAACAGTTGCCAGGGCAACCCTGGGCATGGCAGGGGGCTCAAGGGGGCCTGGACCCGCCCACTTCCGCTTTGGGGGCCAGCAACAGTTGCCAGGGCAACCCTGGGCATGGCAGGGGGCTCAAGGGGGCCTGGACCCGCCCACTTCCGCTTTGGGGGCCAGCAACAGTTGCCAGGGCAACCCTGGGCATGGCAGGGGGCTTAAGGGGGCCTGGACCCGCCCATTTCCGCTTTGGGGGCCAGCAACAGTTGCCAGGGCAAACCTGGGCATGGCAGGGGGCTCAATGGGGCTAGGACCCGCCCACTTCCGCTTTGGGGGCCAGCAACAGTTGCCAGGGCAACCCTGGGCATGGCAGGGGGCTTAAGGGGGCCTGAACCCGCCCACTTCCGCTTTGCGGGCCAGAAACAGTTGCCAGGGCAACCCTGGGCATGGCAGGGGGCTTAAGGGGGCCTGGACCCGCCCACTTCCGCTTTGGGGGCCAGCAACAGTTGCCAGGGCAACCCTGGGCATGGCAGGGTCTTTAAGGGGGCCTGAACCCGCCCACTTCCGCTTTGGGGGCCAGAAACAGTTGCCAGGGCAACCCTGGGCATGGCAGGGGGCTTAAGGGGGCCTGGACCCGCCCACTTCCGCTTTGGGGGCCAGCAACAGTTGCCAGGGCAACCCTGGGCATTGCAGGGGGCTCAATGGGGCCAGGACCCGCCCACTTCCGCTTTGGGGGCCAGCAACAGTTGCCAGGGCAACCCTGGGCACGGCAGGGGGCTCAAGGGGGCCTGGACCTGCCCACTTCCGCTTTGGGGGCCAGCAACAGTTGCCAGGGCAACCCTGGGCACGGCAGGGGGCTCAAGGGGGCCTGGACCCGCCCACTTCCGCTTCGGGGGCCAGCTACAGTTGCCAGGGCAACCCTGGGCATGGCAGGGGGCTCAAGGGGGCCTGGACCCGCCCACTTCCGCTTCGGGGGCCAGAAACAGTTGCCAGGGCAACCCTGGGCATGGCAGGGGGCTTAAGGGGGCCTGGACCCGCCCACTTCCACTTTGGGGGCCAGCAACAGTTGCCAGGGCAACCCTGGGCATGGCAGGGGGCTTAAGGGGGCCTGGACCCGCCCACTTCCGCTTTGGGGGCCAGCAACAGTTGCCAGGGCAACCCTGGGTATGGCAGGGGGCTTAAGGGGGCCTGGACCCGCCCACTTCCGCTTTGGGGGCCAGCAACAGTTGCCAGGGCAACCCTGGGCATGGCAGGGGGCTTAAGGGGGCCTGGACCCGCCCACTTCCGCTTTGGGGGCCAGCAACAGTTGCCAGGGCAACCCTGGGCATGGCAGGGGGCTTAAGGGGGCCTGGACCCGCCCATTTCCGCTTTGGGGGCCAGAAACAGTTGCCAGGGCACACCTGGGCATGGCAGGGGTGCTCAATGGGGCCTGGACCCACCCACTTCCGCTTTGGGGGCCAGCAACAGTTGCCAGGGCAACCCTGGGCATGGCAGGGGGCTTTAAGGGGGCCTGGACCCGCCCACTTCCGCTTTGGGGGCCAGCAACAGTTGCCAGGGCAACCCTGGGCATGGCAGGGTTTTTAAGGGGGCCTGGACCCGCCCCACTTCCGCTTTGGGGGCCAGCAACAGTTGCCAGGGCAACCCTGGGCATGGCAGGGGGCTTAAGGGGGCCTGGACCCGCCCATTTCCGCTTTGGGGGCCAGAAACAGTTGCCAGGGCAAACCTGGGCATGGCAGGGTGCTCAATGGGGCCTGGACCCACCCACTTCCGCTTTGGGGGCCAGCAACAGTTGCCAGGGCAACCCTGGGCATGGCAGGGGGCTTTAAGGGGGCCTGGACCCGCCCACTTCCGCTTTGGGGGCCAGCAACAGTTGCCAGGGCAACCCTGGGCATGGCAGGGGGCTTTAAGGGGGCCTGGACCCGTCCACTTCTGCTTTGGGGGCCAGAAACAGTTGCCAGGGCAACCCTGGGCATGGCAGGGGGCTTAAGGGGGCCTGGACCCGCCCACTTCCGCTTTGGGGGCCAAAAACAGTTGCCAGGGCAACCCTGGGCACGGCAGGGGGCTTAAGGGGGCCTGGACCCGCCCACTTCCGCTTTGGGGGCCAGAAACAGTTGCCAGGGCAACCCTGGGCATGGCAGGGGGCTTAAGGGGGCCTGGTCCCGCCCACTTCCGCTTTGGGGGCCAGCAACAGTTGCCAGGGCAACCCTGGGCATGGCAGGGGGCTCAAGGCTGCCTGGACCCGCCCACTTCCGCTTTGGGGGCCAGCAACAGTTGCCAGGGCAACCCTGGGCATGGCAGGGGGCTCAAGGGGGCCTGGACCCGCCCACTTCCGCTTTGGGGGCCAGCAACAGTTGCCAGGGCAACCCTGGGCATGGCAGGGGGCTCAAGGGGGCCTGGACCCGCCCACTTCCGCTTTGGGGGCCAGCAACAGTTGCCAGGGCAACCCTGGGCACGGCAGGGGGTTTAAGGGGGCCTGGACCCGCCCACTTCCGCTTTGGGGGCCAGCAACAGTTGCCAGGGCAACCCTGGGCAAGGCAGGGGGCTCAAGGGGGCCTGGACCCGCCCACTTCCGCTTTGGGGGCCAGCAACAGTTGCCAGGGCAACCCTGGGCATGGCAGGGGGCTCAAGGGGGCCTGGACCCGCCCACTTCCGCTTTGGGGGCCAGCAACAGTTGCCAGGGCAACCCTGGGCATGGCAGGGGGCTCAAGGGGGCCTGGACCCGCCCACTTCCGCTTTGGGGGCCAGCAACAGTTGCCAGGGCAACCCTGGGCATGGCAGGGGGCTTAAGGGGGCCTGGACCCGCCCATTTCCGCTTTGGGGGCCAGCAACAGTTGCCAGGGCAAACCTGGGCATGGCAGGGGGCTCAATGGGGCTAGGACCCGCCCACTTCCGCTTTGGGGGCCAGCAACAGTTGCCAGGGCAACCCTGGGCATGGCAGGGGGCTTAAGGGGGCCTGAACCCGCCCACTTCCGCTTTGGGGGCCAGAAACAGTTGCCAGGGCAACCCTGGGCATGGCAGGGGGCTTAAGGGGGCCTGGACCCGCCCACTTCCGCTTTGGGGGCCAGCAACAGTTGCCAGGGCAACCCTGGGCATGGCAGTGGGCTTAAGGGAGCCTGGACCCGCCCACTTCCGCTTTGGGGACCAGCAACAGTTGCCAGGGCAACCCTGGGCATGGCAGGGGGCTTTAAGGGGGCCTGGACCCGCCCACTTTCGCTTTGGGGGCCAACAACAGTTGCCAGGGCAACCCTGGGCATGGCAGGGGGCTAAAGGGGGCCTGGACCCGCCCACTTCCGCTTTGGGGGCCAGCAACAGTTGCCAGGGCAACCCTGGGCATGGCAGGGGGCTTAAGGGGGCCTGGACCCGCCCACTTCCGCTTTGGGGGCCAGCAACAGTTGCCAGGGCAACCCTGGGCATGGCAGGGGGCTCACGGGGGCCTGGAACCCGCCCACTTCCGCTTTGGGGGCCAGCAACAGTTGCCAGGGCAAACCTGGGCATGGCAGGGGGCTCAAGGGGGCCTGGACCCGCCCACTTCCGCTTTTGGGGCCAGCAACAGTTGCCAGGGCAACCCTGGGAATGGCAGGGGGCTTAAGGGGGCCTGGACCCGCCCACTTCCGCTTTGGGGGCCAGCAACAGTTGGCAGGTCAAACCTGGGCATGGCAGGGGGCTTAAGGGGGCCTGGACCCGCCCACTTCCGCTTTGGGGGCCAGCAACAGTTGCCAGGGCAACCCTGGGCATGGCAGGGGGCTTTAAGGGGGCCTGGACCCGCCCACTTCCGCTTTGGGGGCCAGCAACAGTTGCCAGGGCAACCCTGGGCACGGCAGGGGGTTTAAGGGGGCCTGGACCCACCCACTTCTGCTTTGGGGGCCAGCAACAGTTGCCAGGGCAACCCTGGGCACGGCAGGGGGTTTAAGGGGGCCTGGACCCGCCCACTTCCGCTTTGGGGGCCAGCAACAGTTGCCAGGGCAACCCTGGGCATGGCAGGGGGCTTTAAGGGGGCCCTGGACCCGCCCATTTCCGCTTTGGGGGCCAGCAACAGTTGCCAGGGCAACCCTGGGCATGGCAGGGGGCTTAAGGGGGCCTGGACCCGCCCATTTCCGCTTTGGGGGCCAGCAACCCAGGGCAAACCTGGGCATGGCAGGGGGCTCAATGGGGCCAGGACCCGCCCACTTCCGCTTTGGGGGCCAGCAACAGTTGCCAGGGCAACCCTGGGCATGGCAGGGGGCTTAAGGGGGCCTAAACCCGCCCATTTCCGCTTTGGGGGCCAGCAACAGTTGCCAGGGCAAACCTGGGCATGGCAGGGGGCTCAATGGGGCCAGGACCCGCCCACTTCCGCTTTGGGGGCCAGCAACAGTTGCCAGGGCAACCCTGGGCATGGCAGGGGGCTCAAGGGGGCCTGGACCCGCCCATTTTCCGCTTTGGGGGCCAGCAACCCAGGGCAAACCTGGGCATGGCAGGGGGCTCAATGGGGCCAGGACCCGCCCACTTCCGCTTTGGGGGCCAGCAACAGTTGCCAGGGCAACCCTGGGCATGGCAGGGGGCTTAAGGGGGCCTAAACCCGCCCATTTCCGCTTTGGGGGCCAGCAACAGTTGCCAGGGCAAACCTGGGCATGGCAGGGGGCTCAATGGGGCCAGGACCCGCCCACTTCCGCTTTGGGGGCCAGCAACAGTTGCCAGGGCAACCCTGGGCATGGCAGGGGGCTCAAGGGGGCCTGGACCTGCCCACTTCCGCTTCGGGGGCCAGCTACAGTTGCCAGGGCAACCCTGGGCATGGCAGGGGGCTCAAGGGGGCCTGGACCCGCCCACTTCCGCTTCGGGGGCCAGAAACATTTGCCAGGGCAACCCTGGGTATGGCAGGGGGCTTAAGGGGGCCTGGACCCGCCCACTTCCGCTTTGGGGGCCAGCAACAGTTTCCAGGGCAACCCTGGGCATGGCAGGGGGCTTAAGGGGGCCTGGACCCGCCCACTTCCGCTTTGGGGGCCAGCAACAGTTGCCAGGGCAACCCTGGGCATGGCAGGGGGCTTAAGGGGGCCTGGACCCGCCCATTTCCGCTTTGGGGGCCAGCAACAGTTGCCAGGGCAAACCTGGGCATGGCAGGGTGCTCAATGGGGCCTGGACCCACCCACTTCCGCTTTGGGGGCCAGCAACAGTTGCCAGGGCAACCCTGGGCATGGCAGGGGGCTTTAAGGGGGCCTGGACCCGCCCACTTCCGCTTTGGGGGCCAGCAACAGTTGCCAGGGCAACCCTGGGCATGGCAGGGGGCTCAAGGCTGCCTGGACCCGCCCACTTCCGCTTTGGGGGCCAGCAACAGTTGCCAGGGCAACTCTGGGCATGGCAGGGGGCTCAAGGGGGCCTGGACCCGCCCACTTCCGCTTTGGGGGCCAGCAACAGTTGCCAGGGCAACCCTGGGCAAGGCAGGGGGCTCAAGGGGGCCTGGACCCGCCCACTTCCGCTTTGGGGGCCAGCAACAGTTGCCAGGGCAACCCTGGGCATGGCAGGGGGCTCAAGGGGGCCTGGACCCGCCCACTTCCGCTTTGGGGGCCAGCAACAGTTGCCAGGGCAACCCTGGGCATGGCAGGGGGCTCAAGGGGGCCTGGACCCGCCCACTTCCGCTTTGGGGGCCAGCAACAGTTGCCAGGGCAACCCTGGGCATGGCAGGGGGCTTAAGGGGGCCTGGACCCGCCCATTTCCGCTTTGGGGGCCAGCAACAGTTGCCAGGGCAAACCTGGGCATGGCAGGGGGCTCAATGGGGCTAGGACCCGCCCACTTCCGCTTTGGGGGCCAGCAACAGTTGCCAGGGCAACCCTGGGCATGGCAGGGGGCTTAAGGGGGCCTGAACCCGCCCACTTCCGGTTTGGGGGCCAGAAACAGTTGCCAGGGCAACCCTGGGCATGGCAGGGGGCTTAAGGGGGCCTGGACCCGCCCACTTCCGCTTTGGGGGCCAGCAACAGTTGCCAGGGCAACCCTAGGCATGGCAGTGGGCTTAAGGGAGCCTGGACCCGCCCACTTCCGCTTTGGGGGCCAGCAACAGTTGCCAGGGCAACCCTGGGCATGGCAGGGGGCCTGGACCCGCCCACTTCCGCTTTGGGGGCCAGCAACAGTTGCCAGGGCAACCCTGGGCATTGCAGGGGGCTTAAGGGGGCCTGGACCCGCCCATTTCCGCTTTGGGGGCCAGCAACAGTTGCCAGGGCAAACCTGGGCATGGCGGGGGCTCAATGGGGCCTGGACCCGCCCACTTCCGCTTTGGGGGCCAGCAATAGATGCCAGGGCAACCCTGGGCATGGCAGGGGGCTTTAAGGGGGCCTGGACCCGCCCACTTCCGCTTTGGGGGCCAGCAACAGTTGCCAGGGCAACCCTGGGCATGGCATTGTTTTTAAGGGGGCCTGGACCCGCCCACTTCCGCTTTGGGGGCCAGAAACAGTTGCCAGGGCAACCCTGGGCATGGCAGGGGGCTTTAAGGGGGCCTAAACCCGCCCATTTCCGCTTTGGGGGCCAGCAACAGTTGCCAGGGCAAACCTAGGCATGGCAGGGGGCTTTAAGGGGGCCTGGACCCGCCCACTTCCGCTTTGGGGGCCAACAACAGTTGCCAGGGCAACCCTGGGCATGGCAGGGGGCTAAAGGGGGCCTGGACCCGCCCACTTCCGCTTTGGGGGCCAGCAACAGTTGCCAGGGCAACCCTGGGCATGGCAGGGGGCTCAAGGGGGCCTGGACCCGCCCACTTCCGCTTTGGGGGCCAGCAACAGTTGCCAGGGCAACCCTGGGCATGGCAGGGGGCTCAAGGGGGCCTGGACCCGCCCACTTCCGCTTTGGGGGCCAGCAACAGTTTCCAGGGCAACCCTGGGCATGGCAGGGGGCTTAAGGGGTCCTGGACCCGCCCACTTCCGCTTTGGGGGCCAGCAACAGTTGCCAGGGCAAACCTGGGCATGGCGGGGGCTCAATGGGGCCTGGACCCGCCCACTTCCGCTTTGGGGGCCAGCAATAGATGCCAGGGCAACCCTGGGCATGGCAGGGGGCTTTAAGGGGGCCTGGACCCGCCCACTTCCGCTTTGGGGGCCAGCAACAGTTGCCAGGGCAACCCTGGGCATGGCATTGTTTTTAAGGGGGCCTGGACCCGCCCACTTCCGCTTTGGGGGCCAGAAACAGTTGCCAGGGCAACCCTGGGCATGGCAGGGGGCTTTAAGGGGGCCTAAACCCGCCCATTTCCGCTTTGGGGGCCAGCAACAGTTGCCAGGGCAAACCTAGGCATGGCAGGGGGCTTTAAGGGGGCCTGGACCCGCCCACTTCCGCTTTGGGGGCCAACAACAGTTGCCAGGGCAACCCTGGGCATGGCAGGGGGCTAAAGGGGGCCTGGACCCGCCCACTTCCGCTTTGGGGGCCAGCAACAGTTGCCAGGGCAACCCTGGGCATGGCAGGGGGCTCAAGGGGGCCTGGACCCGCCCACTTCCGCTTTGGGGGCCAGCAACAGTTGCCAGGGCAACCCTGGGCATGGCAGGGGGCTCAAGGGGGCCTGGACCCGCCCACTTCCGCTTTGGGGGCCAGCAACAGTTTCCAGGGCAACCCTGGGCATGGCAGGGGGCTTAAGGGGGCCTGGACCCGCCCACTTCCGCTTTGGGGGCCAGCAACAGTTGCCAGGGCAACCCTGGGCATGGCAGGGGGCTTAAGGGGGCCTGGACCCGCCCATTTCCGCTTTGGGGGCCAGCAACAGTTGCCAGGGCAAACCTGGGCATGGCAGGGTGCTCAATGGGGCCTGGACCCACCCACTTCCGCTTTGGGGGCCAGCAACAGTTGCCAGGGCAACCCTGGGCATGGCAGGGGGCTTTAAGGGGGCCTGGACCCGCCCACTTCCGCTTTGGGGGCCAGCAACAGTTGCCAGGGCAACCCTGGGCATGGCAGGGGGCTCAAGGCTGCCTGGACCCGCCCACTTCCGCTTTGGGGGCCAGCAACAGTTGCCAGGGCAACCCTGGGCATGGCAGGGGGCTCAAGGGGGCCTGGACCCGCCCACTTCCGCTTTGGGGGCCAGCAACAGTTGCCAGGGCAACCCTGGGCAAGGCAGGGGGCTCAAGGGGGCCTGGACCCGCCCACTTCCGCTTTGGGGGCCAGCAACAGTTGCCAGGGCAACCCTGGGCATGGCAGGGGGCTCAAGGGGGCCTGGACCCGCCCACTTCCGCTTTGGGGGCCAGCAACAGTTGCCAGGGCAACCCTGGGCATGGCAGGGGGCTCAAGGGGGCCTGGACCCGCCCACTTCCGTTTTGGGGGCCAGCAACAGTTGCCAGGGAAACCCTGGGCATGGCAGGGGGCTTAAGGGGGCCTGGACCCGCCCATTTCCGCTTTGGGGGCCAGCAACAGTTGCCAGGGCAAACCTGGGCATGGCAGGGGGCTCAATGGGGCTAGGACCCGCCCACTTCCGCTTTGGGGGCCAGCAACAGTTGCCAGGGCAACCCTGGGCATGGCAGGGGGCTTAAGGGGGCCTGAACCCGCCCACTTCCGCTTTGGGGGCCAGAAACAGTTGCCAGGGCAACCCTGGGCATGGCAGGGGGCTTAAGGGGGCCTGGACCCGCCCACTTCCGCTTTGGGGGCCAGCAACAGTTGCCAGGGCAACCCTAGGCATGGCAGTGGGCTTAAGGGAGCCTGGACCCGCCCACTTCCGCTTTGGGGGCCAGCAACAGTTGCCAGGGCCACCCTGGGCATGGCAGGGGGCCTGGACCCGCCCACTTCCGCTTTGGGGGCCAGCAACAGTTGCCAGGGCAACCCTGGGCATTGCAGGGGGCTTAAGGGGGCCTGGACCCGCCCATTTCCGCTTTGGGGGCCAGCAACAGTTGCCAGGGCAAACCTGGGCATGGCGGGGGCTCAATGGGGCCTGGACCCGCCCACTTCCGCTTTGGGGGCCAGCAATAGTTGCCAGGGCAACCCTGGGCATGGCAGGGGGCTTTAAGGGGGCCTGGACCCGCCCACTTCCGCTTTGGGGGCCAGCAACAGTTGCCAGGGCAACCCTGGGCATGGCATTGTTTTTAAGGGGCCTGGACCCGCCCACTTCCGCTTTGGGGGCCAGAAACAGTTGCCAGGGCAACCCTGGGCATGGCAGGGGGCTTTAAGGGGGCCTGGACCCGTCCACTTCTGCTTTGGGGGCCAGAAACAGTTGCCAGGGCAACCCTGGGCATGGCAGGGGGCTTTAAGGGGGCCTGGACCCGCCCACTTCCGCTTTGGGGGCCAACAACAGTTGCCAGGGCAACCCTGGGCATGGCAGGGGGCTAAAGGGGTCTGGACCCGCCCACTTCCGCTTTGGGGGCCAGCAACAGTTGCCAGGGCAACCCTGGGCATGGCAGGGGGCTCAAGGGGCCTGGACCCGCCCACTTCCGCTTTGGGGGCCAGCAACAGTTGCCAGGGCAAACCTGGGCATGGCAGGGGGCTCAAGGGGGCCTGGACCCGCCCACTTCCGCTTTTGGGGCCAGCAACAGTTGCCAGGGCAACCCTGGGAATGGCAGGGGGCTTAAGGGGGCCTGGACCCGCCCACTTCCGCTTTGGGGGCCAGCAACAGTTGGCAGGTCAAACCTGGGCATGGCAGGGGGCTTAAGGGGGCCTGGACCCGCCCACTTCCGCTTTGGGGGCCAGCAACAGTTGCCAGGGCAACCCTGGGCACGGCAGGGGGTTTAAGGGGGCCTGGACCCGCCCACTTCCGCTTTGGGGGCCAGCAACAGTTGCCAGGGCAACCCTGGGCATGGCAGGGGGCTTTAAGGGGGCCTGGACCCGCCCACTTCCGCTTTGGGGGCCAGCAACAGTTGCCAGGGCAACCCTGGGCATGGCAGGGGGCTTAAGGGGGCCTGGACCCGCCCATTTCCGCTTTGGGGGCCAGCAACCCAGGGCAAACCTGGGCATGGCAGGGGGCTCAATGGGGCCAGGACCCGCCCACTTCCGCTTTGGGGGCCAGCAACAGTTGCCAGGGCAACCCTGGGCATGGCAGGGGGCTTAAGGGGGCCTATACCCGCCCATTTCCGCTTTGGGGGCCAGCAACAGTTGCCAGGGCAAACCTGGGCATGGCAGGGGGCTCAATGGGGCCAGGACCCGCCCACTTCCGCTTTGGGGGCCAGCAACAGTTGCCAGGGCAACCCTGGGCATGGCAGGGGGCTCAAGGGGGCCTGGACCTGCCCACTTCCGCTTTGGGGGCCAGCAACAGTTGCCAGGGCAACCCTGGGCATGGCAGGGGGCTCAAGGGGGCCTGGACCCGCCCACTTCCGCTTCGGGGGCCAGCTACAGTTGCCAGGGCAACCCTGGGCATGGCAGGGGGCTCAAGGGGGCCTGGACCCGCCCACTTCCGCTTCGGGGGCCAGAAACAGTTGCCAGGGCAACCCTGGGTATGGCAGGGGGCTTAAGGGGGCCTGGACCCGCCCACTTCCGCTTTGGGGGCCAGCAACAGTTGCCAGGGCAACCCTGGGCATGGCAGGGGGCTTAAGGGGGCCTGGACCCGCCCACTTCCGCTTTGGGGGCCAGCAACAGTTGCCAGGGCAACCCTGGGCATGGCAGGGGGGCTTAAGGGGGCCTGGACCCATCCACTTCCGCTTTGGGGGCCAACAACAGTTGCCAGGGCAACCCTGGGCATGGCAGGGGGCTAAAGGGGGCCTGGACCCGCCCACTTCCGCTTTGGGGGCCAGCAACAGTTGCCAGGGCAACCCTGGGCATGGCAGGGGGCTTAAGGGGGCCTGGACCCGCCCACTTCCTCTTTGGGGGCCAGCAACAGTTGCCAGGGCAACCCTGGGCATGGCAGGGGCTTTAAGGGGGCCTGGACCCGCCCACTTCCGCTTTGGGGGCCAGCAACAGTTGCCAGGGCAACCTTGGGCATGGCAGGGGGCTAAAGGGGGCCTGGACCCGCCCACTTCCGCTTTGGGGGCCAGCAACAGTTGCCAGGGCAACCTTGGGAATGGCAGGGGGCATAAGGGGGCCTGGACCCGCCCACTTCCGCTTTGGGGGCCAGCAACAGTTGCCAGGTCAAACCTGGGCATGGCAGGGGGCTTAAGGGGGCCTGGACCCGCCCACTTCCGCTTTGGGGGCCAGCAACAGTTGCCAGGGCAACCGTGGGCATGGCAAGGGGCTTTAAGGGGGCCTGGACCCGCCCACTTCCGCTTTGGGGGGCCAACAACAGTTGCCAGGGCAACCCTGGGCATGGCAGCGGGCTCAAGGGGGCCTGGACCCGCCCACTTCCGCTTTGGGGGCCAGCAACAGTTGCCAGGGCAAACCTGGGCATGGCAGGGGGCTCAAGGGGGCCTGGACCCGCCCACTTCCGCTTTGGGGGCCAGCAACAAATGCCAGGGCAACCCT
Source organism: Crinia signifera (assembly GCF_055691185.1). NCBI lineage: Eukaryota > Metazoa > Chordata > Amphibia > Anura > Myobatrachidae > Crinia > Crinia signifera. The sequence continues at coordinate 128,722 of NW_028142141.1, forward strand.
GGGCATGGCAGGGGGCTTTAAGGGGGCCTGGACCCGCCCATTTCCGCTTTGGGGGCCAGAAACAGTTGCCAGGGCAACCCTGGGCATGGCAGGGGGCTTTAAGGGGGCCTGGACCCGCCCACTTCCGCTTTGGGGGCCGGAAACAGTTGCCAAGGCAACCCTGGGCATGGCAGGGGGCTTTAAGTGGGCCTGGACCCGCCCACTTCCGCTTTGGGGGCCGGAAACAGTTGCCAGGGCAACCCTGGGCATGGCAGGGGGCTTTAAGGTTGCCTGGACCCGTCCACTTCTGCTTTGGGGGCCAGAAACAGTTGCCAGGGCAACCCTGGGCATGGCAGGGTTTTTAAGGGGGTCTGGACCCGCCCACTTCCGCTTTGGGGGCCAGCAACAGTTGCCAGGGCAACCCTGGGCATGGCAGGGGGCTAAAGGGGGCCTGGACCTGCCCACTTCCGCTTTGGGGGCCAGCAACAGTTGCCAGGACAACCCTGGGAATGGCAGGGGGCTTAAGGGGCCTGGACCCGCCCACTTCCGCTTTGGGGGCCAGCAACAGTTGCCAGATCAAACCTGGGCATGGCAGGGGGCTTAAGGGGGCCTGGACCCGCCCACTTCCGCTTTGGGGGGCAGCAACAGTTGCCATGGCAACCCTGGGCATGGCAGGGGGCTTAAGGGGGCCTGGACCCGCCCACTTCCTCTTTGGGGGCCAGCAACAGTTGCCAGGGCAACCCTGGGCATGGCAGGGGCTTTAAGGGGGCCTGGACCCGCCCACTTCCGCTTTGGGGGCCAGCAACAGTTGCCAGGGCAACCTTGGGCATGGCAGGGGGCTAAAGGGGGCCTGGACCCGCCCACTTCCGCTTTGGGGGCCAGCAACAGTTGCCAGGGCAACCTTGGGAATGGCAGGGGGCATAAGGGGGCCTGGACCCGCCCACTTCCGCTTTGGGGGCCAGCAACAGTTGCCAGGTCAAACCTGGGCATGGCAGGGGGCTTAAGGGGGCCTGGACCCGCCCACTTCCGCTTTGGGGGCCAGCAACAGTTGCCAGGGCAACCGTGGACATGGCAAGGGGCTTTAAGGGGGCCTGGACCCGCCCACTTCCGCTTTGGGGGCCAACAACAGTTGCCAGGGCAACCCTGGGCATGGCAGCGGGCTCAAGGGGGCCTGGACCCGCCCACTTCCGCTTTGGGGGCCAGCAACAGTTGCCAGGGCAAACCTGGGCATGGCAGGGGGCTCAAGGGGGCCTGGACCCGCCCACTTCCGCTTTGGGGGCCAGCAACAAATGCCAGGGCAACCCTGGGCATGGCAGGGGGCTTTAAGGGGGCCTGGACCCGCCCATTTCCGCTTTGGGGGCCAGAAACAGTTGCCAGGGCAACCCTGGGCATGGCAGGGGCTTTAAGGGGGCCTGGACCCGCCCACTTCCGCTTTGGGGGCCGGAAACAGTTGCCAGGGCAACCCTGGGCATGGCAGGGGGCTTTAAGGGGGCCTGGACCCGCCCACTTCCGCTTTGGGGGCCGGAAACAGTTGCCAGGGCAACCCTGGGCATGGCAGGGGGCTTTAAGGTTGCCTGGACCCGTCCACTTCTGCTTTGGGGGCCAGAAACAGTTGCCAGGGCAACCCTGGGCATGGCAGGGGGCTTAAGGGGGCCTGGACCCGCCCACTTCCGCTTTGGGGGCCAGCAACAGTTGCCAGGGCAACCCTGGGCATGGCAGGGGGCTCAAGGGGGCCTGGACCCGCCCACTTCCGCTTTGGGGGCCAGCAACAGTTGCCAGGGCAACCCTGGGCATGGCAGGGGGCTCAAGGGGGCCTGGACCCGCCCACTTCCACTTTGGGGGCCAGCAACAGTTGCCAGGGCAACCCTGGGCATGGCAGGGGGCTCAAGGGGGCCTGGACCCGCCCACTTCCGCTTTGGGGGCCAGCAACCGTTGCCAGGGCAACCCTGGGCACGGCAGGGGGTTTAAGGGGGCCTGGACCCGCCCACTTCCGCTTTGGGGGCCAGCAACAGTTGCCAGGGCAACCCTGGGCACGGCAGGGGGCTCAAGGGGGCCTGGACCCGCCCACTTCCGCTTTAGGGGCCAGCAACAGTTGCCAGGGCAACCCAGGGCATGGCAGGGGGCTCAAGGGGGCCTGGACCCGCCCACTTCCGCTTTGGGGGCCAGCAACAGTTGCCAGGGCAACCCTGGGCATGGCAGGGGGCTCAAGGGGGCCTGGACCCTCCCACTTCCGCTTTGGGGGCCAGCAACAGTTGCCAGGGCAACCTTGGGCATGGCAGGGGGCTTAAGGGGGCCTGGACCCGCCCATTTCCGCTTTGGGGGCCAGCAACAGTTGCCAGGGCAAACCTGGGCATGGCAGGGGGCTCAATGGGGCCAGGACCCGCCCACTTCCGCTTTGGGGGCCAGCAACAGTTGCCAGGGCAACCCTGGGCATGGCAGGGGGCTCAAGGGGGCCTGGACCTGCCCACTTCCGCTTTGGGGGCCAGCAACAGTTGCCAGGGCAACCCTGGGCATGGCAGGGGGCTCAAGGGGGCCTGGACCCGCCCACTTCCGCTTCGGGGGCCAGCTACAGTTGCCAGGGCAACCCTGGGCATGGCAGGGGGCTCAAGGGGGCCTGGACCCGCCCACTTCCGCTTCGGGGGCCAGAAACATTTGCCAGGGCAACCCTGGGTATGGCAGGGGGCTTAAGGGGGCCTGGACCCGCCCACTTCCGCTTTGGGGGCCAGCAACAGTTTCCAGGGCAACCCTGGGCATGGCAGGGGGCTTAAGGGGGCCTGGACCCGCCCACTTCCGCTTTGGGGGCCAGCAACAGTTGCCAGGGCAACCCTGGGCATGGCAGGGGGCTTAAGGGGGCCTGGACCCGCCCATTTCCGCTTTGGGGGCCAGCAACAGTTGCCAGGGCAAACCTGGGCATGGCAGGGTGCTCAATGGGGCCTGGACCCACCCACTTCCGCTTTGGGGGCCAGCAACAGTTGCCAGGGCAACCCTGGGCATGGCAGGGGGCTTTAAGGGGGCCTGGACCCGCCCACTTCCGCTTTGGGGGCCAGCAACAGTTGCCAGGGCAACCCTGGGCATGGCAGGGGGCTCAAGGCTGCCTGGACCCGCCCACTTCCGCTTTGGGGGCCAGCAACAGTTGCCAGGGCAACTCTGGGCATGGCAGGGGGCTCAAGGGGGCCTGGACCCGCCCACTTCCGCTTTGGGGGCCAGCAACAGTTGCCAGGGCAACCCTGGGCAAGGCAGGGGGCTCAAGGGGGCCTGGACCCGCCCACTTCCGCTTTGGGGGCCAGCAACAGTTGCCAGGGCAACCCTGGGCATGGCAGGGGGCTCAAGGGGGCCTGGACCCGCCCACTTCCGCTTTGGGGGCCAGCAACAGTTGCCAGGGCAACCCTGGGCATGGCAGGGGGCTCAAGGGGGCCTGGACCCGCCCACTTCCGCTTTGGGGGCCAGCAACAGTTGCCAGGGCAACCCTGGGCATGGCAGGGGGCTTAAGGGGGCCTGGACCCGCCCATTTCCGCTTTGGGGGCCAGCAACAGTTGCCAGGGCAAACCTGGGCATGGCAGGGGGCTCAATGGGGCTAGGACCCGCCCACTTCCGCTTTGGGGGCCAGCAACAGTTGCCAGGGCAACCCTGGGCATGGCAGGGGGCTTAAGGGGGCCTGAACCCGCCCACTTCCGGTTTGGGGGCCAGAAACAGTTGCCAGGGCAACCCTGGGCATGGCAGGGGGCTTAAGGGGGCCTGGACCCGCCCACTTCCGCTTTGGGGGCCAGCAACAGTTGCCAGGGCAACCCTAGGCATGGCAGTGGGCTTAAGGGAGCCTGGACCCGCCCACTTCCGCTTTGGGGGCCAGCAACAGTTGCCAGGGCAACCCTGGGCATGGCAGGGGGCCTGGACCCGCCCACTTCCGCTTTGGGGGCCAGCAACAGTTGCCAGGACAACCCTGGGCATTGCAGGGGGCTTAAGGGGGCCTGGACCCGCCCATTTCCGCTTTGGGGGCCAGCAACAGTTGCCAGGGCAAACCTGGGCATGGCGGGGGCTCAATGGGGCCTGGACCCGCCCACTTCCGCTTTGGGGGCCAGCAATAGTTGCCAGGGCAACCCTGGGCATGGCAGGGGGCTTTAAGGGGGCCTGGACCCGCCCACTTCCGCTTTGTGGGCCAGCAACAGTTGCCAGGGCAACCCTGGGCATGGCATTGTTTTTAAGGGGGCCTGGACCCGCCCACTTCCGCTTTGGGGGCCAGAAACAGTTGCCAGGGCAACCCTGGGCATGGCAGGGGGCTTTAAGGGGGCCTAAACCCGCCCATTTCCGCTTTGGGGGCCAGCAACAGTTGCCAGGGCAAACCTGGGCATGGCAGGGGGCTTTAAGGGGGCCTGGACCCGCCCACTTCCGCTTTGGGGGCCAACAACAGTTGCCAGGGCAACCCTGGGCATGGCAGGGGGCTAAAGGGGGCCTGGACCCGCCCACTTCCGCTTTGGGGGCCAGCAACAGTTGCCAGGGCAACCCTGGGCATGGCAGGGGGCTCAAGGGGGCCTGGACCCGCCCACTTCCGCTTTGGGGGCCAGCAACAGTTGCCAGGGCAACCCTGGGCATGGCAGGGGGCTCAAGGGGGCCTGGACCCGCCCACTTCCGCTTTGGGGGCCAGCAACAGTTTCCAGGGCAACCCTGGGCATGGCAGGGGGCTTAAGGGGGCCTGGACCCGCCCACTTCCGCTTTGGGGGCCAGCAACAGTTGCCAGGGCAACCCTGGGCATGGCAGGGGGCTTAAGGGGGCCTGGACCCGCCCATTTCCGCTTTGGGGGCCAGCAACAGTTGCCAGGGCAAACCTGGGCATGGCAGGGTGCTCAATGGGGCCTGGACCCACCCACTTCCGCTTTGGGGGCCAGCAACAGTTGCCAGGGCAACCCTGGGCATGGCAGGGGGCTTTAAGGGGGCCTGGACCCGCCCACTTCCGCTTTGGGGGCCAGCAACAGTTGCCAGGGCAACCCTGGGCATGGCAGGGGGCTCAAGGCTGCCTGGACCCGCCCACTTCCGCTTTGGGGGCCAGCAACAGTTGCCAGGGCAACCCTGGGCATGGCAGGGGGCTCAAGGGGGCCTGGACCCGCCCACTTCCGCTTTGGGGGCCAGCAACAGTTGCCAGGGCAACCCTGGGCAAGGCAGGGGGCTCAAGGGGGCCTGGACCCGCCCACTTCCGCTTTGGGGGCCAGCAACAGTTGCCAGGGCAACCCTGGGCATGGCAGGGGGCTCAAGGGGGCCTGGACCCGCCCACTTCCGCTTTGGGGGCCAGCAACAGTTGCCAGGGCAACCCTGGGCATGGCAGGGGGCTCAAGGGGGCCTGGACCCGCCCACTTCCGTTTTGGGGGCCAGCAACAGTTGCCAGGGCAACCCTGGGCATGGCAGGGGGCTTAAGGGGGCCTGGACCCGCCCATTTCCGCTTTGGGGGCCAGCAACAGTTGCCAGGGCAAACCTGGGCATGGCAGGGGGCTCAATGGGGCTAGGACCCGCCCACTTCCGCTTTGGGGGCCAGCAACAGTTGCCAGGGCAACCCTGGGCATGGCAGGGGGCTTAAGGGGGCCTGAACCCGCCCACTTCCGCTTTGGGGGCCAGAAACAGTTGCCAGGGCAACCCTGGGCATGGCAGGGGGCTTAAGGGGGCCTGGACCCGCCCACTTCCGCTTTGGGGGCCAGCAACAGTTGCCAGGGCAACCCTAGGCATGGCAGTGGGCTTAAGGGAGCCTGGACCCGCCCACTTCCGCTTTGGGGGCCAGAAACAGTTGCCAGGGCAACCCTGGGCATGGCAGGGGGCCTGGACCCGCCCACTTCCGCTTTGGGGGCCAGCAACAGTTGCCAGGGCAACCCTGGGCATTGCAGGGGGCTTAAGGGGGCCTGGACCCGCCCATTTCCGCTTTGGGGGCCAGCAACAGTTGCCAGGGCAAACCTGGGCATGGCGGGGGCTCAATGGGGCCTGGACCCGCCCACTTCCGCTTTGGGGGCCAGCAATAGTTGCCAGGGCAACCCTGGGCATGGCAGGGGGCTTTAAGGGGGCCTGGACCCGCCCACTTCCGCTTTGGGGGCCAGCAACAGTTGCCAGGGCAACCCTGGGCATGGCATTGTTTTTAAGGGGGCCTGGACCCGCCCACTTCCGCTTTGGGGGCCAGAAACAGTTGCCAGGGCAACCCTGGGCATGGCAGGGGGCTTTAAGGGGGCCTGGACCCGTCCACTTCTGCTTTGGGGGCCAGAAACAGTTGCCAGGGCAACCCTGGGCATGGCAGGGGGCTTTAAGGGGGCCTGGACCCGCCCACTTCCGCTTTGGGGGCCAACAACAGTTGCCAGGGCAACCCTGGGCATGGCAGGGGGCTAAAGGGGGCCTGGACCCGCCCACTTCCGCTTTGGGGGCCAGCAACAGTTGCCAGGGCAACCCTGGGCATGGCAGGGGGCTCAAGGGGGCCTGGACCCGCCCACTTCCGCTTTGGGGGCCAGCAACAGTTGCCAGGGCAAACCTGGGCATGGCAGGGGGCTCAAGGGGGCCTGGACCCGCCCACTTCCGCTTTTGGGGCCAGCAACAGTTGCCAGGGCAACCCTGGGAATGGCAGGGGGCTTAAGGGGGCCTGGACCCGCCCACTTCCGCTTTGGGGGCCAGCAACAGTTGGCAGGTCAAACCTGGGCATGGCAGGGGGCTTAAGGGGGCCTGGACCCGCCCACTTCCGCTTTGGGGGCCAGCAACAGTTGCCAGGGCAACCCTGGGCACGGCAGGGGGTTTAAGGGGGCCTGGACCCGCCCACTTCCGCTTTGGGGGCCAGCAACAGTTGCCAGGGCAACCCTGGGCATGGCAGGGGGCTTTAAGGGGGCCTGGACCCGCCCACTTCCACTTTGGGGGCCAGCAACAGTTGCCAGGGCAACCCTGGGCATGGCAGGGGGCTTAAGGGGGCCTGGACCCGCCCATTTCCGCTTTGGGGGCCAGCAACCCAGGGCAAACCTGGGCATGGCAGGGGGCTCAATGGGGCCAGGACCCGCCCACTTCCGCTTTGGGGGCCAGCAACAGTTGCCAGGGCAACCCTGGGCATGGCAGGGGGCTTAAGGGGGCCTAAACCCGCCCATTTCCGCTTTGGGGGCCAGCAACAGTTGCCAGGGCAAACCTGGGCATGGCAGGGGGCTCAATGGGGCCAGGACCCGCCCACTTCCGCTTTGGGGGCCAGCAACAGTTGCCAGGGCAACCCTGGGCATGGCAGGGGGCTCAAGGGGGCCTGGACCTGCCCACTTCCGCTTTGGGGGCCAGCAACAGTTGCCAGGGCAACCCTGGGCATGGCAGGGGGCTCAAGGGGGCCTGGACCCGCCCACTTCCGCTTCGGGGGCCAGCTACAGTTGCCAGGGCAACCCTGGGCATGGCAGGGGGCTCAAGGGGGCCTGGACCCGCCCACTTCCGCTTCGGGGCCAGAAACAGTTGCCAGGGCAACCCTGGGTATGGCAGGGGGCTTAAGGGGGCCTGGACCCGCCCACTTCCGCTTTGGGGGCCAGCAACAGTTGCCAGGGCAACCCTGGGCATGGCAGGGGGCTTAAGGGGGCCTGGACCCGCCCACTTCCGCTTTGGGGGCTAGCAACAGTTGCCAGGGCAACCCTGGGCATGGCAGGGGGCTTAAGGGGGCCTGGACCCATCCACTTCCGCTTTGGGGGCCAACAACAGTTGCCAGGGCAACCCTGGGCATGGCAGGGGGCTAAAGGGGGCCTGGACCCGCCCACTTCCGCTTTGGGGGCCAGCAACAGTTGCCAGGGCAACCCTGGGCATGGCAGGGGGCTTAAGGGGGCCTGGACCCGCCCACTTCCTCTTTGGGGGCCAGCAACAGTTGCCAGGGCAACCCTGGGCATGGCAGGGGCTTTAAGGGGGCCTGGACCCGCCCACTTCCGCTTTGGGGGCCAGCAACAGTTGCCAGGGCAACCTTGGGCATGGCAGGGGGCTAAAGGGGGCCTGGACCCGCCCACTTCCGCTTTGGGGGCCAGCAACAGTTGCCAGGGCAACCTTGGGAATGGCAGGGGGCATAAGGGGGCCTGGACCCGCCCACTTCCGCTTTGGGGGCCAGCAACAGTTGCCAGGTCAAACCTGGGCATGGCAGGGGGCTTAAGGGGGCCTGGACCCGCCCACTTCCGCTTTGGGGGCCAGCAACAGTTGCCAGGGCAACCGTGGGCATGGCAAGGGGCTTTAAGGGGGCCTGGACCCGCCCACTTCCGCTTTGGGGGCCAACAACAGTTGCCAGGGCAACCCTGGGCATGGCAGCGGGCTCAAGGGGGCCTGGACCCGCCCACTTCCGCTTTGGGGGCCAGCAACAGTTGCCAGGGCAAACCTGGGCATGGCAGGGGGCTCAAGGGGGCCTGGACCCGCCCACTTCCGCTTTGGGGGCCAGCAACAAATGCCAGGGCAACCCTGGGCATGGCAGGGGGCTTTAAGGGGGCCTGGACCCGCCCACTTCCGCTTTGGGGGCCGGAAACAGTTGCCAGGGCAACCCTGGGCATGGCAGGGGGCTTTAAGGTTGCCTGGACCCGTCCACTTCTGCTTTGGGGGCCAGAAACAGTTGCCAGGGCAACCCTGGGCATGGCAGGGTTTTTAAGGGGGTCTGGACCCGCCCACTTCCGCTTTGGGGGCCAGCAACAGTTGCCAGGGCAACCCTGGGCATGGCAGGGGGCTAAAGGGGGCCTGGACCTGCCCACTTCCGCTTTGGGGGCCAGCAACAGTTGCCAGGACAACCCTGGGAATGGCAGGGGGCTTAAGGGGGCCTGGACCCGCCCACTTCCGCTTTGGGGGCCAGCAACAGTTGCCAGGTCAAACCTGGGCATGGCAGGGGGCTTAAGGGGGCCTGGACCCGCCCACTTCCGCTTTGGGGGCCAGCAACAGTTGCCATGGCAACCCTGGGCATGGCAGGGGGCTTAAGGGGGCCTGGACCCGCCCACTTCCTCTTTGGGGGCCAGCAACAGTTGCCAGGGCAACCCTGGGCATGGCAGGGGCTTTAAGGGGGCCTGGACCCGCCCACTTCCGCTTTGGGGGCCGGAAACAGTTGCCAGGGCAACCCTGGGCATGGCAGGGGGCTTTAAGGTTGCCTGGACCCGTCCACTTCTGCTTTGGGGGCCAGAAACAGTTGCCAGGGCAACCCTGGGCATGGCAGGGTTTTTAAGGGGGTCTGGACCCGCCCACTTCCGCTTTGGGGGCCAGCAACAGTTGCCAGGGCAACCCTGGGCATGGCAGGGGGCTAAAGGGGGCCTGGACCTGCCCACTTCCGCTTTGGGGGCCAGCAACAGTTGCCAGGACAACCCTGGGAATGGCAGGGGGCTTAAGGGGGCCTGGACCCGCCCACTTCCGCTTTGGGGGCCAGCAACAGTTGCCAGGTCAAACCTGGGCATGGCAGGGGGCTTAAGGGGGCCTGGACCCGCCCACTTCCGCTTTGGGGGCCAGCAACAGTTGCCATGGCAACCCTGGGCATGGCAGGGGGCTTAAGGGGGCCTGGACCCGCCCACTTCCTCTTTGGGGGCCAGCAACAGTTGCCAGGGCAACCCTGGGCATGGCAGGGGCTTTAAGGGGGCCTGGACCCGCCCACTTCCGCTTTGGGGGCCAGCAACAGTTGCCAGGGCAACCTTGGGCATGGCAGGGGGCTAAAGGGGGCCTGGACCCGCCCACTTCCGCTTTGGGGGCCAGCAACAGTTGCCAGGGCAACCTTGGGAATGGCAGGGGGCATAAGGGGGCCTGGACCCGCCCACTTCCGCTTTGGGGGCCAGCAACAGTTGCCAGGTCAAACCTGGGCATGGCAGGGGGCTTAAGGGGGCCTGGACCCGCCCACTTCCGCTTTGGGGGCCAGCAACAGTTGCCAGGGCAACCGTGGACATGGCAAGGGGCTTTAAGGGGGCCTGGACCCGCCCACTTCCGCTTTGGGGGCCAACAACAGTTGCCAGGGCAACCCTGGGCATGGCAGCGGGCTCAAGGGGGCCTGGACCCGCCCACTTCCGCTTTGGGGGCCAGCAACAGTTGCCAGGGCAAACCTGGGCATGGCAGGGGGCTCAAGGGGGCCTGGACCCGCCCACTTCCGCTTTGGGGGCCAGCAACAAATGCCAGGGCAACCCTGGGCATGGCAGGGGGCTTTAAGGGGGCCTGGACCCGCCCATTTCCGCTTTGGGGGCCAGAAACAGTTGCCAGGGCAACCCTGGGCATGGCAGGGGGCTTTAAGGGGGCCTGGACCCGCCCACTTCCGCTTTGGGGGCCGGAAACAGTTGCCAGGGCAACCCTGGGCATGGCAGGGGGCTTTAAGGGGGCCTGGACCCGCCCACTTCCGCTTTGGGGGCCGGAAACAGTTGCCAGGGCAACCCTGGGCATGGCAGGGGGCTTTAAGGTTGCCTGGACCCGTCCACTTCTGCTTTGGGGGCCAGAAACAGTTGCCAGGGCAACCCTGGGCATGGCAGGGGGCTTAAGGGGGCCTGGACCCGCCCACTTCCGCTTTGGGGGCCAGCAACAGTTGCCAGGGCAACCCTGGGCATGGCAGGGGGCTCAAGGGGGCCTGGACCCGCCCACTTCCGCTTTGGGGGCCAGCAACAGTTGCCAGGGCAACCCTGGGCATGGCAGGGGGCTCAAGGGGGCCTGGACCCGCCCACTTCCACTTTGGGGGCCAGCAACAGTTGCCAGGGCAACCCTGGGCATGGCAGGGGGCTCAAGGGGGCCTGGACCCGCCCACTTCCGCTTTGGGGGCCAGCAACAGTTGCCAGGGCAACCCTGGGCACGGCAGGGGGTTTAAGGGGGCCTGGACCCGCCCACTTCCGCTTTGGGGGCCAGCAACAGTTGCCAGGGCAACCCTGGGCACGGCAGGGGGCTCAAGGGGGCCTGGACCCGCCCACTTCCGCTTTAGGGGCCAGCAACAGTTGCCAGGGCAACCCAGGGCATGGCAGGGGGCTCAAGGGGGCCTGGACCCGCCCACTTCCGCTTTGGGGGCCAGCAACAGTTGCCAGGGCAACCCTGGGCATGGCAGGGGGCTCAAGGGGGCCTGGACCCTCCCACTTCCGCTTTGGGGGCCAGCAACAGTTGCCAGGGCAACCTTGGGCATGGCAGGGGGCTTAAGGGGGCCTGGACCCGCCCATTTCCGTTTTGGGGGCCAGCAACAGTTGCCAGGGCAACCCTGTGCATGGCAGGGGGCTCAATGGGGCCAGGACCCGCCCACTTCCGCTTTGGGGGCCAGCAACAGTTGCCAGGGCAACCCTGGGCATGGCAGGGGGCTTTAAGGGGGCCTGGACCCGCCCACTTCCGCTTTGGGGGCCAGCAACAGTTGCCAGGGCAACCCTGGGCATGGCAGGGGGCTTAAGGGGGCCTGGACCCGCCCATTTCCGCTTTGGGGGCCAGCAACAGTTGCCAGGGCAAACCTGGGCATGGCACGGGGCTCAATGGGGCCAGGACCCGCCCACTTCCGCTTTGGGGGCCAGCAACAGTTGCCAGGGCAACCCTGGGCACGGCAGGGGGCTTTAAGGGGGCCTGGACCCGCCCACTTCCGCTTTGGGGGCCAACAACAGTTGCCAGGGCAACCCTGGGCATGGCAGGGGGCTCAAGGGGGCCTGGACCCGCCCACTTCCGCTTTGGGGGCCAGCTACAGTTGCCAGGGCAACCCTGGGCATGGCAGGGGGCTCAAGGGGGCCTGGACCCGCCCACTTCCGCTTTGGGGGCCAGAAACAGTTGCCAGGGCAACCCTGGGCATGGCAGGGGGCTTAAGGGGGCCTGGACCCGCCCACTTCCGCTTTGGGGGCCAGCAACAGTTGCCAGGGCAACCCTGGGCATGGCAGGGGGCTTAAGGGGGCCTGGACCCGCCCACTTCCGCTTTGGGGGCCAGCAACAGTTGCCAGGGCAACCCTGGGTATGGCAGGGGGCTTAAGGGGGCCTGGACCCGCCCACTTCCGCTTTGGGGGCCAGCAACAGTTGTCAGGGCAACCCTGGGCATGGCAGGGGGCTTAAGGGGGCCTGGACCCGCCCACTTCCGCTTTGGGGGCCAGCAACAGTTGCCAGGGCAACCCTGGGCATGGCAGGGGGCTTTAATGGGGCCTGGACCCGCCCACTTCCGCTTTGGGGGCCAGCAACAGTTGCCAGGGCAACCCTGGGCATGGCAGGGGGCTCAAGGGGCCTGGACCCGCCCACTTCCGCTTTGGGGGCCAGCAACACTTGCCAGGGCAACCCTGGGCATGGCAGGGGGCTCAAGGGGGCCTGGACCCGCCCACTTCCGCTTTGGGGGCCAGAAACAGTTGCCAGGGCAACCCTGGGCATGGCAGGGGGCTTAAGGGGGCCTGGACCCGCCCACTTCCGCTTTGGGGGCCAGCAACAGTTGCCAGGGCAACCCTGGGCATGGCAGGGGGCTTAAGGGGGCCTGGACCCGCCCACTTCCGCTTTGGGGGCCAGCAACAGTTGCCAGGGCAACCCTGGGTATGGCAGGGAACTTAAGGGGGCCTGGACCCGCCCACTTCCGCTTTGGGGGCCAGCAACAGTTGTCAGGGCAACCCTGGGCATGGCAGGGGGCTTAAGGGGGCCTGGACCCGCCCATTTCCGCTTTGGGGGCCAGCAACAGTTGCCAGGGCAAACCTGGGCATGGCAGGGGGCTCAATGGGGCCAGGACCCGCCCACTTCCGCTTTGGGGGCCAGCAACAGTTGCCATGGCAACCCTGGGCATGGCAGGGGGCTTTAAGGGGGCCTGGACCCGCCCACTTCCACTTTGGGGGCCAACAACAGTTGCCAGGGCAAACCTGTGCATGGCAGGGGGCTCAATGGGGCCTGGACCCGCCCACTTCCGCTTTAAGGGCCAGCAACAGTTGCCAGGGCAACCCTGGGCATGGCAGGGGGCTTTAAGGGGGCCTGGACCCGCCCACTTCCGCATTGGGGGCCAGCAACAGTTGCCAGGGCAACCCTGGGCATGGCAGGGTTTTTAAGGGGGCCTGGACCCGCCCACTTCCGCTTTGGGGGCCAGAAACAGTTACCAGGGCAACCCTGGGCATGGCAGGGTGCTTTAAGGGGGCCTGGACCCATCCACTTCTGCTTTGGGGGCCAGAAACAGTTGCCAGGGCAACCCTGGGCATGGCAGGGGGCTTAAGGGGGCCTGGACCCGCCCTTTTCCTCTTTGGGGGCCAGCAACAGTTGCCAGGGCAACCCTGGGCATGGCAGGGGGCTTTAAGGGGGCCTGGACCCGCCCACTTCCGCTTTGGGGGCCAACAACAGTTGCCAGGGCAACCCTGGGCATGGCAGGGGGCTAAAGGGGGCCTGGACCCGCCCACTTCCGCTTTGGGGGCCAGCAACAGTTGCCAGGGCAACCCTGGGCATGGCAGGGGGCTTAAGGGGGCCTGGACCCGCCCACTTCCTCTTTGGGGGCCAGCAACAGTTGCCAGGGCAACCCTGGGCATGGCAGGGGCTTTAAGGGGGCCTGGACCCGCCCACTTCCGCTTTAGGGGCCAGCAACAGTTGCCAGGGCAACCTTGGGCATGGCCGGGGGCTAAAGGGGGCCTGGACCCGCCCACTTCCGCTTTGGGGGCCAGCAACAGTTGCCAGGGCAACCTTGGGAATGGCAGGGGGCATAAGGGGGCCTGGACCCGCCCACTTCCGCTTTGGGGGCCAGCAACAGTTGCCAGGTCAAACCTGGGCATGGCAGGGGGCTTAAGGGGGCCTGGACCCGCCCACTTCCGCTTTGGGGGCCAGCAACAGTTGCCAGGGCAACCGTGGGCATGGCAAGGGGCTTTAAGGGGGCCTGGACCCGCCCACTTCCGCTTTGGGGGCCAACAACAGTTGCCAGGGCAACCCTGGGCATGGCAGCGGGCTCAAGGGGGCCTGGACCCGCCCACTTCCGCTTTGGGGGCCAGCAACAGTTGCCAGGGCAAACCTGGGCATGGCAGGGGGCTCAAGGGGGCCTGGACCCGCCCACTTCCGCTTTGGGGGCCAGCAACAAATGCCAGGGCAACCCTGGGCATGGCAGGGGGCTTTAAGGGGGCCTGGACCCGCCCATTTCCGCTTTGGGGGCCAGAAACAGTTGCCAGGGCAACCCTGGGCATGGCAGAGGGCTTTAAGGGGGCCTGGACCCGCCCACTTCCGCTTTGGGGGCCAGCAACAGTTGCCAGGGCAACCCTGGGCATGGCAGGGGGCTTTAAGGGGGCCTGGACCCGCCCACTTCCGCTTTGGGGGCCGGAAACAGTTGCCAGGGCAACCCTGGGCATGGCAGGGGGCTTTAAGGTTGCCTGGACCCGTCCACTTCTGCTTTGGGGGCCAGAAACAGTTGCCAGGGCAACCCTGGGCATGGCAGGGGGCTTAAGGGGGCCTGGACCCGCCCACTTCCGCTTTGGGGGCCAGCAACAGTTGCCAGGGCAACCCTGGGCATGGCAGGGGGCTCAAGGGGGCCTGGACCCGCCCACTTCCGCTTTGGGGGCCAGCAACAGTTGCCAGGGCAACCCTGGGCATGGCAGGGGGCTCAAGGGGGCCTGGACCCGCCCACTTCCACTTTGGGGGCCAGCAACAGTTGCCAGGGCAACCCTGGGCATGGCAGGGGGCTCAAGGGGGCCTGGACCCGCCCACTTCCGCTTTGGGGGCCAGCAACAGTTGCCAGGGCAACCCTGGGCACGGCAGGGGGTTTAAGGGGGCCTGGACCCGCCCACTTCCGCTTTGGGGGCCAGCAACAGTTGCCAGGGCAACCCTGGGCACGGCAGGGGGCTCAAGGGGGCCTGGACCCGCCCACTTCCGCTTTAGGGGCCAGCAACAGTTGCCAGGGCAACCCAGGGCATGGCAGGGGGCTCAAGGGGGCCTGGACCCGCCCACTTCCGCTTTGGGGGCCAGCAACAGTTGCCAGGGCAACCCTGGGCATGGCAGGGGGCTCAAGGGGGCCTGGACCCTCCCACTTCCGCTTTGGGGGCCAGCAACAGTTGCCAGGGCAACCTTGGGCATGGCAGGGGGCTTAAGGGGGCCTGGACCCGCCCATTTCCGTTTTGGGGGCCAGCAACAGTTGCCAGGGCAACCCTGGGCATGGCAGGGGGCTCAATGGGGCCAGGACCCGCCCACTTCCGCTTTGGGGGCCAGCAACAGTTGCCAGGGCAACCCTGGGCATGGCAGGGGGCTTTAAGGGGGCCTGGACCCGCCCACTTCCGCTTTGGGGGCCAGCAACAGTTGCCAGGGCAACCCTGGGCATGGCAGGGGGCTTAAGGGGGCCTGGACCCGCCCATTTCCGCTTTGGGGGCCAGCAACAGTTGCCAGGGCAAACCTGGGCATGGCACGGGGCTCAATGGGGCCAGGACCCGCCCACTTCCGCTTTGGGGGCCAGCAACAGTTGCCAGGGCAACCCTGGGCACGGCAGGGGGCTTTAAGGGGGCCTGGACCCGCCCACTTCCGCTTTGGGGGCCAACAACAGTTGCCAGGGCAACCCTGGGCATGGCAGGGGGCTCAAGGGGGCCTGGACCCGCCCACTTCCACTTTGGGGGCCAGCAACAGTTGCCAGGGCAACCCTGGGCATGGCAGGGGGCTCAAGGGGGCCTGGACCCGCCCACTTCCGCTTTGGGGGCCAGCAACAGTTGCCAGGGCAACCCTGGGCACGGCAGGGGGTTTAAGGGGGCCTGGACCCGCCCACTTCCGCTTTGGGGGCCAGCAACAGTTGCCAGGGCAACCCTGGGCACGGCAGGGGGCTCAAGGGGGCCTGGACCCGCCCACTTCCGCTTTAGGGGCCAGCAACAGTTGCCAGGGCAACCCAGGGCATGGCAGGGGGCTCAAGGGGGCCTGGACCCGCCCACTTCCGCTTTGGGGGCCAGCAACAGTTGCCAGGGCAACCCTGGGCATGGCAGGGGGCTCAAGGGGGCCTGGACCCGCCCACTTACGCTTTGGGGGCCAGCAACAGTTGCCAGGGCAACCCTGGGCACGGCAGGGGGCTTTAAGGGGGCCTGGACCCGCCCACTTCCGCTTTGGGGGCCAGCAACAGTTGCCAGGGCAACCTTGGGCATGGCAGAGGGCTCAAGGGGGCCTGGACCCGCCCACTTCCGCTTTGGGGGCCAGCAACAAATGCCAGGGCAACCCTGGGCATGGCAGGGGGCTTTAAGGGGGCCTGGACCCGCCCATTTCCGCTTTGGGGGCCAGAAACAGTTGCCAGGGCAACCTTGGGCATGGCAGGGGGCTTTAAGGGGGCCTGGACCCGCCCACTTCCGCTTTGGGGGCCGGAAACAGTTGCCAGGGCAACCCTGGGCATGGCAGGGGGCTTTAAGGGGGCCTGGACCCGCCCACTTCCGCTTTGGGGGCCGGAAACAGTTGCCAGGGCAACCCTGGGCATGGCAGGGGGCTTTAAGGTTGCCTGGACCCGTCCACTTCTGCTTTGGGGGCCAGAAACAGTTGCCAGGGCAACCCTGTGCATGGCAGGGGGCTTAAGGGGGCCTGGACCCGCCCACTTCCGCTTTGGGGGCCAGCAACAGTTGCCAGGGCAACCCTGGGCATGGCAGGGGGCTCAAGGGGGCCTGGACCCGCCCACTTCCGCTTTGGGGGCCAGCAACAGTTGCCAGGGCAACCCTGGGCATGGCAGGGGGCTCAAGGGGGCCTGGACCCGCCCACTTCCACTTTGGGGGCCAGCAACAGTTGCCAGGGCAACCCTGGGCATGGCAGG
This sequence comes from Crinia signifera, assembly GCF_055691185.1. Lineage (NCBI taxonomy): Eukaryota > Metazoa > Chordata > Amphibia > Anura > Myobatrachidae > Crinia > Crinia signifera. The sequence goes on from NW_028142141.1 coordinate 145,309, forward strand.
GGGCTCAAGGGGGCCTGGACCCGCCCACTTCCGCTTTGGGGGCCAGCAACAGTTGCCAGGGCAACCCTGGGCACGGCAGGGGGTTTAAGGGGGCCTGGACCCGCCCACTTCCGCTTTGGGGGCCAGCAACAGTTGCCAGGGCAACCCTGGGCACGGCAGGGGGCTCAAGGGGGCCTGGACCCGCCCACTTCCGCTTTAGGGGCCAGCAACAGTTGCCAGGGCAACCCAGGGCATGGCAGGGGGCTCAAGGGGGCCTGGACCCGCCCACTTCCGCTTTGGGGCCAGCAACAGTTGCCAGGGCAACCCTGGGCATGGCAGGGGGCTCAAGGGGGCCTGGACCCTCCCACTTCCGCTTTGGGGGCCAGCAACAGTTGCCAGGGCAACCTTGGGCATGGCAGGGGGCTTAAGGGGGCCTGGACCCGCCCATTTCCGTTTTGGGGGCCAGCAACAGTTGCCAGGGCAACCCTGTGCATGGCAGGGGGCTCAATGGGGCCAGGACCCGCCCACTTCCGCTTTGGGGGCCAGCAACAGTTGCCAGGGCAACCCTGGGCATGGCAGGGGGCTTTAAGGGGGCCTGGACCCGCCCACTTCCGCTTTGGGGGCCAGCAACAGTTGCCAGGGCAACCCTGGGCATGGCAGGGGGCTTAAGGGGGCCTGGACCCGCCCATTTCCGCTTTGGGGGCCAGCAACAGTTGCCAGGGCAAACCTGGGCATGGCACGGGGCTCAATGGGGCCAGGACCCGCCCACTTCCGCTTTGGGGGCCAGCAACAGTTGCCAGGGCAACCCTGGGCACGGCAGGGGGCTTTAAGGGGGCCTGGACCCGCCCACTTCCGCTTTGGGGGCCAACAACAGTTGCCAGGGCAACCCTGGGCATGGCAGGGGGCTCAAGGGGGCCTGGACCCGCCCACTTCCGCTTTGGGGGCCAGCTACAGTTGCCAGGGCAACCCTGGGCATGGCAGGGGGCTCAAGGGGGCCTGGACCCGCCCACTTCCGCTTTGGGGGCCAGAAACAGTTGCCAGGGCAACCCTGGGCATGGCAGGGGGCTTAAGGGGGCCTGGACCCGCCCACTTCCGCTTTGGGGGCCAGCAACAGTTGCCAGGGCAACCCTGGGCATGGCAGGGGGCTTAAGGGGGCCTGGACCCGCCCACTTCCGCTTTGGGGGCCAGCAACAGTTGCCAGGGCAACCCTGGGTATGGCAGGGGGCTTAAGGGGGCCTGGACCCGCCCACTTCCGCTTTGGGGGCCAGCAACAGTTGTCAGGGCAACCCTGGGCATGGCAGGGGGCTTAAGGGGGCCTGGACCCGCCCACTTCCGCTTTGGGGGCCAGCAACAGTTGCCAGGGCAACCCTGGGCATGGCAGGGGGCTTTAATGGGGCCTGGACCCGCCCACTTCCGCTTTGGGGGCCAGCAACAGTTGCCAGGGCAACCCTGGGCATGGCAGGGGGCTCAAGGGGCCTGGACCCGCCCACTTCCGCTTTGGGGGCCAGCAACACTTGCCAGGGCAACCCTGGGCATGGCAGGGGGCTCAAGGGGGCCTGGACCCGCCCACTTCCGCTTTGGGGGCCAGAAACAGTTGCCAGGGCAACCCTGGGCATGGCAGGGGGCTTAAGGGGGCCTGGACCCGCCCACTTCCGCTTTGGGGGCCAGCAACAGTTGCCAGGGCAACCCTGGGCATGGCAGGGGCTTAAGGGGGCCTGGACCCGCCCACTTCCGCTTTGGGGGCCAGCAACAGTTGCCAGGGCAACCCTGGGTATGGCAGGGAACTTAAGGGGGCCTGGACCCGCCCACTTCCGCTTTGGGGGCCAGCAACAGTTGTCAGGGCAACCCTGGGCATGGCAGGGGGCTTAAGGGGGCCTGGACCCGCCCATTTCCGCTTTGGGGGCCAGCAACAGTTGCCAGGGCAAACCTGGGCATGGCAGGGGGCTCAATGGGGCCAGGACCCGCCCACTTCCGCTTTGGGGGCCAGCAACAGTTGCCATGGCAACCCTGGGCATGGCAGGGGGCTTTAAGGGGGCCTGGACCCGCCCACTTCCACTTTGGGGGCCAACAACAGTTGCCAGGGCAAACCTGTGCATGGCAGGGGGCTCAATGGGGCCTGGACCCGCCCACTTCCGCTTTAAGGGCCAGCAACAGTTGCCAGGGCAACCCTGGGCATGGCAGGGGGCTTTAAGGGGGCCTGGACCCGCCCACTTCCGCATTGGGGGCCAGCAACAGTTGCCAGGGCAACCCTGGGCATGGCAGGGTTTTTAAGGGGCCTGGACCCGCCCACTTCCGCTTTGGGGGCCAGAAACAGTTACCAGGGCAACCCTGGGCATGGCAGGGTGCTTTAAGGGGGCCTGGACCCATCCACTTCTGCTTTGGGGGCCAGAAACAGTTGCCAGGGCAACCCTGGGCATGGCAGGGGGCTTAAGGGGGCCTGGACCCGCCCTTTTCCTCTTTGGGGGCCAGCAACAGTTGCCAGGGCAACCCTGGGCATGGCAGGGGGCTTTAAGGGGGCCTGGACCCGCCCACTTCCGCTTTGGGGGCCAACAACAGTTGCCAGGGCAACCCTGGGCATGGCAGGGGGCTAAAGGGGGCCTGGACCCGCCCACTTCCGCTTTGGGGGCCAGCAACAGTTGCCAGGGCAACCCTGGGCATGGCAGGGGGCTTAAGGGGGCCTGGACCCGCCCACTTCCTCTTTGGGGGCCAGCAACAGTTGCCAGGGCAACCCTGGGCATGGCAGGGGCTTTAAGGGGGCCTGGACCCGCCCACTTCCGCTTTAGGGGCCAGCAACAGTTGCCAGGGCAACCTTGGGCATGGCCGGGGGCTAAAGGGGGCCTGGACCCGCCCACTTCCGCTTTGGGGGCCAGCAACAGTTGCCAGGGCAACCTTGGGAATGGCAGGGGGCATAAGGGGGCCTGGACCCGCCCACTTCCGCTTTGGGGGCCAGCAACAGTTGCCAGGTCAAACCTGGGCATGGCAGGGGGCTTAAGGGGGCCTGGACCCGCCCACTTCCGCTTTGGGGGCCAGCAACAGTTGCCAGGGCAACCGTGGGCATGGCAAGGGGCTTTAAGGGGGCCTGGACCCGCCCACTTCCGCTTTGGGGGCCAACAACAGTTGCCAGGGCAACCCTGGGCATGGCAGCGGGCTCAAGGGGGCCTGGACCCGCCCACTTCCGCTTTGGGGGCCAGCAACAGTTGCCAGGGCAAACCTGGGCATGGCAGGGGGCTCAAGGGGGCCTGGACCCGCCCACTTCCGCTTTGGGGGCCAGCAACAAATGCCAGGGCAACCCTGGGCATGGCAGGGGGCTTTAAGGGGGCCTGGACCCGCCCATTTCCGCTTTGGGGGCCAGAAACAGTTGCCAGGGCAACCCTGGGCATGGCAGAGGGCTTTAAGGGGGCCTGGACCCGCCCACTTCCGCTTTGGGGGCCAGCAACAGTTGCCAGGGCAACCCTGGGCATGGCAGGGGGCTTTAAGGGGGCCTGGACCCGCCCACTTCCGCTTTGGGGGCCGGAAACAGTTGCCAGGGCAACCCTGGGCATGGCAGGGGGCTTTAAGGTTGCCTGGACCCGTCCACTTCTGCTTTGGGGGCCAGAAACAGTTGCCAGGGCAACCCTGGGCATGGCAGGGGGCTTAAGGGGGCCTGGACCCGCCCACTTCCGCTTTGGGGGCCAGCAACAGTTGCCAGGGCAACCCTGGGCATGGCAGGGGGCTCAAGGGGGCCTGGACCCGCCCACTTCCGCTTTGGGGGCCAGCAACAGTTGCCAGGGCAACCCTGGGCATGGCAGGGGGCTCAAGGGGGCCTGGACCCGCCCACTTCCACTTTGGGGGCCAGCAACAGTTGCCAGGGCAACCCTGGGCATGGCAGGGGGCTCAAGGGGGCCTGGACCCGCCCACTTCCGCTTTGGGGGCCAGCAACAGTTGCCAGGGCAACCTGGGCACGGCAGGGGGTTTAAGGGGGCCTGGACCCGCCCACTTCCGCTTTGGGGGCCAGCAACAGTTGCCAGGGCAACCCTGGGCACGGCAGGGGGCTCAAGGGGGCCTGGACCCGCCCACTTCCGCTTTAGGGGCCAGCAACAGTTGCCAGGGCAACCCAGGGCATGGCAGGGGGCTCAAGGGGGCCTGGACCCGCCCACTTCCGCTTTGGGGGCCAGCAACAGTTGCCAGGGCAACCCTGGGCATGGCAGGGGGCTCAAGGGGGCCTGGACCCTCCCACTTCCGCTTTGGGGGCCAGCAACAGTTGCCAGGGCAACCTTGGGCATGGCAGGGGGCTTAAGGGGGCCTGGACCCGCCCATTTCCGTTTTGGGGGCCAGCAACAGTTGCCAGGGCAACCCTGGGCATGGCAGGGGGCTCAATGGGGCCAGGACCCGCCCACTTCCGCTTTGGGGGCCAGCAACAGTTGCCAGGGCAACCCTGGGCATGGCAGGGGGCTTTAAGGGGGCCTGGACCCGCCCACTTCCGCTTTGGGGGCCAGCAACAGTTGCCAGGGCAACCCTGGGCATGGCAGGGGGCTTAAGGGGGCCTGGACCCGCCCATTTCCGCTTTGGGGGCCAGCAACAGTTGCCAGGGCAAACCTGGGCATGGCACGGGGCTCAATGGGGCCAGGACCCGCCCACTTCCGCTTTGGGGGCCAGCAACAGTTGCCAGGGCAACCCTGGGCACGGCAGGGGGCTTTAAGGGGGCCTGGACCCGCCCACTTCCGCTTTGGGGGCCAACAACAGTTGCCAGGGCAACCCTGGGCATGGCAGGGGGCTCAAGGGGGCCTGGACCCGCCCACTTCCGCTTTGGGGGCCAGCTACAGTTGCCAGGGCAACCCTGGGCATGGCAGGGGGCTCAAGGGGGCCTGGACCCGCCCACTTCCGCTTTGGGGGCCAGAAACAGTTGCCAGGGCAACCCTGGGCATGGCAGGGGGCTTAAGGGGGCCTGGACCCGCCCACTTCCGCTTTGGGGGCCAGCAACAGTTGCCAGGGCAACCCTGGGCATGGCAGGGGGCTTAAGGGGGCCTGGACCCGCCCACTTCCGCTTTGGGGGCCAGCAACAGTTGCCAGGGCAACCCTGGGTATGGCAGGGGGCTTAAGGGGGCCTGGACCCGCCCACTTCCGCTTTGGGGGCCAGCAACAGTTGTCAGGGCAACCCTGGGCATGGCAGGGGGCTTAAGGGGGCCTGGACCCGCCCATTTCCGCTTTGGGGGCCAGCAACAGTTGCCAGGGCAAACCTGGGCATGGCAGGGGGCTCAATGGGGCCAGGACCCGCCCACTTCCGCTTTGGGGGCCAGCAACAGTTGCCAGGGCAACCCTGGGCATGGCAGGGGGCTTTAATGGGGCCTGGACCCGCCCACTTCCGCTTTGGGGGCCAGCAACAGTTGCCAGGGCAACCCTGGGCATGGCAGGGGGCTCAAGGGGCCTGGACCCGCCCACTTCCGCTTTGGGGGCCAGCAACAGTTGCCAGGGCAACCCTGGGCATGGCAGGGGGCTCAAGGGGGCCTGGACCCGCCCACTTCCGCTTTGGGGGCCAGAAACAGTTGCCAGGGCAACCCTGGGCATGGCAGGGGGCTTAAGGGGGCCTGGACCCGCCCACTTCCGCTTTGGGGGCCAGCAACAGTTGCCAGGGCAACCCTGGGCATGGCAGGGGGCTTAAGGGGGCCTGGACCCGCCCACTTCCGCTTTGGGGGCCAGCAACAGTTGCCAGGGCAACCCTGGGTATGGCAGGGGGCTTAAGGGGGCCTGGACTTGCCCACTTCCGCTTTGGGGGCCAGCAACAGTTGTCAGGGCAACCCTGGGCATGGCAGGGGGCTTAAGGGGGCCTGGACCCGCCCATTTCCGCTTTGGGGGCCAGCAACAGTTGCCAGGGCAAACCTGGGCATGGCAGGGGGCTCAATGGGGCCAGGACCCGCCCACTTCCGCTTTGGGGGCCAGCAACAGTTGCCATGGCAACCCTGGGCATGGCAGGGGGCTTTAAGGGGGCCTGGACCCGCCCACTTCCACTTTGGGGGCCAACAACAGTTGCCAGGGCAAACCTGTGCATGGCAGGGGGCTCAATGGGGCCTGGACCCGCCCACTTCCGCTTTAAGGGCCAGCAACAGTTGCCAGGGCAACCCTGGGCATGGCAGGGGGCTTTAAGGGGGCCTGGACCCGCCCACTTCCGCATTGGGGGCCAGCAACAGTTGCCAGGGCAACCCTGGGCATGGCAGGGTTTTTAAGGGGGCCTGGACCCGCCCACTTCCGCTTTGGGGGCCAGAAACAGTTACCAGGGCAACCCTGGGCATGGCAGGGTGCTTAAGGGGGCCTGGACCCATCCACTTCTGCTTTGGGGGCCAGAAACAGTTGCCAGGGCAACCCTGGGCATGGCAGGGGGCTTAAGGGGGCCTGGACCCGCCCTTTTCCTCTTTGGGGGCCAGCAACAGTTGCCAGGGCAACCCTGGGCATGGCAGGGGGCTTTAAGGGGGCCTGGACCCGCCCACTTCCGCTTTGGGGGCCAACAACAGTTGCCAGGGCAACCCTGGCATGGCAGGGGGCTAAAGGGGGCCTGGACCCGCCCACTTCCGCTTTGGGGGCCAGCAACAGTTGCCAGGGCAACCCTGGGCATGGCAGGGGGCTTAAGGGGGCCTGGACCCGCCCACTTCCTCTTTGGGGGCCAGCAACAGTTGCCAGGGCAACCCTGGGCATGGCAGGGGCTTTAAGGGGGCCTGGACCCGCCCACTTCCGCTTTGGGGGCCAGCAACAGTTCCTAGGGCAACCTTGGGCATGGCAGGGGGCTAAAGGGGGCCTGGACCCGCCCACTTCCGCTTTGATGGCCAGCAACAGTTGCCAGGGCAACCTTGGGAATGGCAGGGGGCATAAGGGGGCCTGGACCCGCCCACTTCCGCTTTGGGGGCCAGCAACAGTTGCCAGGTCAAACCTGGGCATGGCAGGGGGCTTAAGGGGGCCTGGACCCGCCCACTTCCGCTTTGGGGGCCAGCAACAGTTGCCAGGGCAACCGTGGGCATGGCAAGGGGCTTTAAGGGGGCCTGGACCCGCCCACTTCCGCTTTGGGGGCCAACAACAGTTGCCAGGGCAACCCTGGGCATGGCAGCGGGCTCAAGGGGGCCTGGACCCGCCCACTTCCGCTTTGGGGGCCAGCAACAGTTGCCAGGGCAAACCTGGGCATGGCAGGGGGCTCAAGGGGGCCTGGACCCGCCCACTTCCGCTTTGGGGGCCAGCAACAAATGCCAGGGCAACCCTGGGCATGGCAGGGGGCTTTAAGGGGGCCTGGACCCGCCCATTTCCGCTTTGGGGGCCAGAAACAGTTGCCAGGGCAACCCTGGGCATGGCAGGGGGCTTTAAGGGGGCCTGGACCCGCCCACTTCCGCTTTGGGGCCGGAAACAGTTGCCAGGGCAACCCTGGGCATGGCAGGGGGCTTTAAGGGGGCCTGGACCCGCCACTTCCGCTTTGGGGGCCAGAAACAGTTGCCAGGGCAACCCTGGGCATGGCAGGGGGCTTTAAGGTTGCCTGGACCCGTCCACTTCTGCTTTGGGGGCCAGAAACAGTTGCCAGGGCAACCCTGGCATGGCAGGGTTTTTAAGGGGGCCTGGACCCGCCCACTTCCGCTTTGGGGGCCAGCAACAGTTGCCAGGGCAACCCTGGGCATGGCAGGGGGCTAAAGGGGGCCTGGACCTGCCCACTTCCGCTTTGGGGGCCAGCAACAGTTGCCAGGACAACCCTAGGAATGGCAGGGGGCTTAAGGGGGCCTGGACCCGCCCACTTCCGCTTTGGGGGCCAGCAACAGTTGCCAGGTCAAACCTGGGCATGGCAGGGGGTTTAAGGGGGCCTGGACCCGCCCACTTCCGCTTTGGGGGCCAGCAACAGTTGCCATGGCAACCCTGGGCATGGCAGGGGGCTTTAAGGGGGCCTGGACCCGCCCACTTCCGCTTTGGGGGCCAACAACAGTTGCCAGGGCAAACCTGTGCATGGCAGGGGGCTCAATGGGGCCTGGACCCGCCCACTTCCGCTTTAAGGGCCAGCAACAGTTGCCAGGGCAACCCTGGGCATGGCAGGGGGCTTTAAGGGGGCCTGGACCCGCCCACTTCCGCATTGGGGGCCAGCAACAGTTGCCAGGGCAAAACTGGGCATGGCAGGGTTTTTAAGGGGGCCTGGACCCGCCCACTTCCGCTTTGGGGGCCAGAAACAGTTACCAGGGCAACCCTGGGCATGGCAGGGTGCTTTAAGGGGGCCTGGACCCATCCACTTCTGCTTTGGGGGCCAGAAACAGTTGCCAGGGCAACCCTGGGCATGGCAGGGGGCTTAAGGGGGCCTGGACCCGCCCACTTCCTCTTTGGGGGCCAGCAACAGTTGCCAGGGCAACCCTGGGCATGGCAGGGGGCTTTAAGGGGGCCTGGACCCGCCCACTTCCGCTTTGGGGGCCAACAACAGTTGCCAGGGCAACCCTGGGCATGGCAGGGGGCTAAAGGGGGCCTGGACCCGCCCACTTCCGCTTTGGGGGCCAGCAACAGTTGCCAGGGCAACCCTGGGCATGGCAGGGGGCTTAAGGGGGCCTGGACCCGCCCACTTCCTCTTTGGGGGCCAGCAACAGTTGCCAGGGCAACCCTGGGCATGGCAGGGGCTTTAAGGGGGCCTGGACCCGCCCACTTCCGCTTTGGGGGCCAGCAACAGTTGCCAGGGCAACCTTGGGCATGGCAGGGGGCTAAAGGGGGCCTGGACCCGCCCACTTCCGCTTTGGGGGCCAGCAACAGTTGCCAGGGCAACCTTGGGAATGGCAGGGGGCATAAGGGGGCCTGGACCCGCCCACTTCCGCTTTGGGGGCCAGCAACAGTTGCCAGGTCAAACCTGGGCATGGCAGGGGGCTTAAGGGGGCCTGGACCCGCCCACTTCCGCTTTGGGGGCCAGCAACAGTTGCCAGGGCAACCGTGGGCATGGCAAGGGGCTTTAAGGGGGCCTGGACCCGCCCACTTCCGCTTTGGGGGCCAACAACAGTTGCCAGGGCAACCCTGGGCATGGCAGCGGGCTCAAGGGGGCCTGGACCCGCCCACTTCCGCTTTGGGGGCCAGCAACAGTTGCCAGGGCAAACCTGGGCATGGCAGGGGGCTCAAGGGGGCCTGGACCCGCCCACTTCCGCTTTGGGGGCCAGCAACAAATGCCAGGGCAACCCTGGGCATGGCAGGGGGCTTTAAGGGGGCCTGGACCCGCCCACTTCCGCTTTGGGGGCCGGAAACAGTTGCCAGGGCAACCCTGGGCATGGCAGGGGGCTTTAAGGTTGCCTGGACCCGTCCACTTCTGCTTTGGGGGCCAGAAACAGTTGCCAGGGCAACCCTGGGCATGGCAGGGTTTTTAAGGGGGTCTGGACCCGCCACTTCCGCTTTGGGGGCCAGCAACAGTTGCCAGGGCAACCCTGGGCATGGCAGGGGGCTAAAGGGGGCCTGGACCTGCCCACTTCCGCTTTGGGGGCCAGCAACAGTTGCCAGGACAACCCTGGGAATGGCAGGGGGCTTAAGGGGGCCTGGACCCGCCCACTTCCGCTTTGGGGGCCAGCAACAGTTGCCAGGTCAAACCTGGGCATGGCAGGGGGCTTAAGGGGGCCTGGACCCGCCCACTTCCGCTTTGGGGGCCAGCAACAGTTGCCATGGCAACCCTGGGCATGGCAGGGGGCTTAAGGGGGCCTGGACCCGCCCACTTCCTCTTTGGGGGCCAGCAACAGTTGCCAGGGCAACCCTGGGCATGGCAGGGGCTTTAAGGGGGCCTGGACCCGCCCACTTCCGCTTTGGGGGCCGGAAACAGTTGCCAGGGCAACCCTGGGCATGGCAGGGGGCTTTAAGGTTGCCTGGACCCGTCCACTTCTGCTTTGGGGGCCAGAAACAGTTGCCAGGGCAACCCTGGGCATGGCAGGGTTTTTAAGGGGGTCTGGACCCGCCCACTTCCGCTTTGGGGGCCAGCAACAGTTGCCAGGGCAACCCTGGGCATGGCAGGGGGCTAAAGGGGGCCTGGACCTGCCCACTTCCGCTTTGGGGGCCAGCAACAGTTGCCAGGACAACCCTGGGAATGGCAGGGGGCTTAAGGGGGCCTGGACCCGCCCACTTCCGCTTTGGGGGCCAGCAACAGTTGCCAGGTCAAACCTGGGCATGGCAGGGGGCTTAAGGGGGCCTGGACCCGCCCACTTCCGCTTTGGGGGCCAGCAACAGTTGCCATGGCAACCCTGGGCATGGCAGGGGGCTTAAGGGGGCCTGGACCCGCCCACTTCCTCTTTGGGGGCCAGCAACAGTTGCCAGGGCAACCCTGGGCATGGCAGGGGCTTTAAGGGGGCCTGGACCCGCCCACTTCCGCTTTGGGGGCCAGCAACAGTTGCCAGGGCAACCTTGGGCATGGCAGGGGGCTAAAGGGGGCCTGGACCCGCCCACTTCCGCTTTGGGGGCCAGCAACAGTTGCCAGGGCAACCTTGGGAATGGCAGGGGGCATAAGGGGGCCTGGACCCGCCCACTTCCGCTTTGGGGGCCAGCAACAGTTGCCAGGTCAAACCTGGGCATGGCAGGGGGCTTAAGGGGGCCTGGACCCGCCCACTTCCGCTTTGGGGGCCAGCAACAGTTGCCAGGGCAACCGTGGACATGGCAAGGGGCTTTAAGGGGGCCTGGACCCGCCCACTTCCGCTTTGGGGGCCAACAACAGTTGCCAGGGCAACCCTGGGCATGGCAGCGGGCTCAAGGGGGCCTGGACCCGCCCACTTCCGCTTTGGGGGCCAGCAACAGTTGCCAGGGCAAACCTGGGCATGGCAGGGGGCTCAAGGGGGCCTGGACCCGCCCACTTCCGCTTTGGGGGCCAGCAACAAATGCCAGGGCAACCCTGGGCATGGCAGGGGGCTTTAAGGGGGCCTGGACCCGCCCATTTCCGCTTTGGGGGCCAGAAACAGTTGCCAGGGCAACCCTGGGCATGGCAGGGGGCTTTAAGGGGGCCTGGACCCGCCCACTTCCGCTTTGGGGGCCGGAAACAGTTGCCAGGGCAACCCTGGGCATGGCAGGGGGCTTTAAGGGGGCCTGGACCCGCCCACTTCCGCTTTGGGGGCCGGAAACAGTTGCCAGGGCAACCCTGGGCATGGCAGGGGGCTTTAAGGTTGCCTGGACCCGTCCACTTCTGCTTTGGGGGCCAGAAACAGTTGCCAGGGCAACCCTGGGCATGGCAGGGGGCTTAAGGGGGCCTGGACCCGCCCACTTCCGCTTTGGGGGCCAGCAACAGTTGCCAGGGCAACCCTGGGCATGGCAGGGGGCTCAAGGGGGCCTGGACCCGCCCACTTCCGCTTTGGGGGCCAGCAACAGTTGCCAGGGCAACCCTGGGCATGGCAGGGGGCTCAAGGGGGCCTGGACCCGCCCACTTCCACTTTGGGGGCCAGCAACAGTTGCCAGGGCAACCCTGGGCATGGCAGGGGGCTCAAGGGGGCCTGGACCCGCCCACTTCCGCTTTGGGGGCCAGCAACAGTTGCCAGGGCAACCCTGGGCACGGCAGGGGGTTTAAGGGGGCCTGGACCCGCCCACTTCCGCTTTGGGGGCCAGCAACAGTTGCCAGGGCAACCCTGGGCACGGCAGGGGGCTCAAGGGGGCCTGGACCCGCCCACTTCCGCTTTAGGGGCCAGCAACAGTTGCCAGGGCAACCCAGGGCATGGCAGGGGGCTCAAGGGGGCCTGGACCCGCCCACTTCCGCTTTGGGGGCCAGCAACAGTTGCCAGGGCAACCCTGGGCATGGCAGGGGGCTCAAGGGGGCCTGGACCCTCCCACTTCCGCTTTGGGGGCCAGCAACAGTTGCCAGGGCAACCTTGGGCATGGCAGGGGGCTTAAGGGGGCCTGGACCCGCCCATTTCCGTTTTGGGGGCCAGCAACAGTTGCCAGGGCAACCCTGTGCATGGCAGGGGGCTCAATGGGGCCAGGACCCGCCCACTTCCGCTTTGGGGGCCAGCAACAGTTGCCAGGGCAACCCTGGGCATGGCAGGGGGCTTTAAGGGGGCCTGGACCCGCCCACTTCCGCTTTGGGGGCCAGCAACAGTTGCCAGGGCAACCCTGGGCATGGCAGGGGGCTTAAGGGGGCCTGGACCCGCCCATTTCCGCTTTGGGGGCCAGCAACAGTTGCCAGGGCAAACCTGGGCATGGCACGGGGCTCAATGGGGCCAGGACCCGCCCACTTCCGCTTTGGGGGCCAGCAACAGTTGCCAGGGCAACCCTGGGCACGGCAGGGGGCTTTAAGGGGGCCTGGACCCGCCCACTTCCGCTTTGGGGGCCAACAACAGTTGCCAGGGCAACCCTGGGCATGGCAGGGGGCTCAAGGGGGCCTGGACCCGCCCACTTCCGCTTTGGGGGCCAGCTACAGTTGCCAGGGCAACCCTGGGCATGGCAGGGGGCTCAAGGGGGCCTGGACCCGCCCACTTCCGCTTTGGGGGCCAGAAACAGTTGCCAGGGCAACCCTGGGCATGGCAGGGGGCTTAAGGGGGCCTGGACCCGCCCACTTCCGCTTTGGGGGCCAGCAACAGTTGCCAGGGCAACCCTGGGCATGGCAGGGGGCTTAAGGGGGCCTGGACCCGCCCACTTCCGCTTTGGGGGCCAGCAACAGTTGCCAGGGCAACCCTGGGTATGGCAGGGGGCTTAAGGGGGCCTGGACCCGCCCACTTCCGCTTTGGGGGCCAGCAACAGTTGTCAGGGCAACCCTGGGCATGGCAGGGGGCTTAAGGGGGCCTGGACCCGCCCACTTCCGCTTTGGGGGCCAGCAACAGTTGCCAGGGCAACCCTGGGCATGGCAGGGGGCTTTAATGGGGCCTGGACCCGCCCACTTCCGCTTTGGGGGCCAGCAACAGTTGCCAGGGCAACCCTGGGCATGGCAGGGGGCTCAAGGGGCCTGGACCCGCCCACTTCCGCTTTGGGGGCCAGCAACACTTGCCAGGGCAACCCTGGGCATGGCAGGGGGCTCAAGGGGGCCTGGACCCGCCCACTTCCGCTTTGGGGGCCAGAAACAGTTGCCAGGGCAACCCTGGGCATGGCAGGGGGCTTAAGGGGGCCTGGACCCGCCCACTTCCGCTTTGGGGGCCAGCAACAGTTGCCAGGGCAACCCTGGGCATGGCAGGGGGCTTAAGGGGGCCTGGACCCGCCCACTTCCGCTTTGGGGGCCAGCAACAGTTGCCAGGGCAACCCTGGGTATGGCAGGGAACTTAAGGGGGCCTGGACCCGCCCACTTCCGCTTTGGGGGCCAGCAACAGTTGTCAGGGCAACCCTGGGCATGGCAGGGGGCTTAAGGGGGCCTGGACCCGCCCATTTCCGCTTTGGGGGCCAGCAACAGTTGCCAGGGCAAACCTGGGCATGGCAGGGGGCTCAATGGGGCCAGGACCCGCCCACTTCCGCTTTGGGGGCCAGCAACAGTTGCCATGGCAACCCTGGGCATGGCAGGGGGCTTTAAGGGGGCCTGGACCCGCCCACTTCCACTTTGGGGGCCAACAACAGTTGCCAGGGCAAACCTGTGCATGGCAGGGGGCTCAATGGGGCCTGGACCCGCCCACTTCCGCTTTAAGGGCCAGCAACAGTTGCCAGGGCAACCCTGGGCATGGCAGGGGGCTTTAAGGGGGCCTGGACCCGCCCACTTCCGCATTGGGGGCCAGCAACAGTTGCCAGGGCAACCCTGGGCATGGCAGGGTTTTTAAGGGGGCCTGGACCCGCCCACTTCCGCTTTGGGGGCCAGAAACAGTTACCAGGGCAACCCTGGGCATGGCAGGGTGCTTTAAGGGGGCCTGGACCCATCCACTTCTGCTTTGGGGGCCAGAAACAGTTGCCAGGGCAACCCTGGGCATGGCAGGGGGCTTAAGGGGGCCTGGACCCGCCCTTTTCCTCTTTGGGGGCCAGCAACAGTTGCCAGGGCAACCCTGGGCATGGCAGGGGGCTTTAAGGGGGCCTGGACCCGCCCACTTCCGCTTTGGGGGCCAACAACAGTTGCCAGGGCAACCCTGGGCATGGCAGGGGGCTAAAGGGGGCCTGGACCCGCCCACTTCCGCTTTGGGGGCCAGCAACAGTTGCCAGGGCAACCCTGGGCATGGCAGGGGGCTTAAGGGGGCCTGGACCCGCCCACTTCCTCTTTGGGGGCCAGCAACAGTTGCCAGGGCAACCCTGGGCATGGCAGGGGCTTTAAGGGGGCCTGGACCCGCCCACTTCCGCTTTAGGGGCCAGCAACAGTTGCCAGGGCAACCTTGGGCATGGCCGGGGGCTAAAGGGGGCCTGGACCCGCCCACTTCCGCTTTGGGGGCCAGCAACAGTTGCCAGGGCAACCTTGGGAATGGCAGGGGGCATAAGGGGGCCTGGACCCGCCCACTTCCGCTTTGGGGGCCAGCAACAGTTGCCAGGTCAAACCTGGGCATGGCAGGGGGCTTAAGGGGGCCTGGACCCGCCCACTTCCGCTTTGGGGGCCAGCAACAGTTGCCAGGGCAACCGTGGGCATGGCAAGGGGCTTTAAGGGGGCCTGGACCCGCCCACTTCCGCTTTGGGGGCCAACAACAGTTGCCAGGGCAACCCTGGGCATGGCAGCGGGCTCAAGGGGGCCTGGACCCGCCCACTTCCGCTTTGGGGGCCAGCAACAGTTGCCAGGGCAAACCTGGGCATGGCAGGGGGCTCAAGGGGGCCTGGACCCGCCCACTTCCGCTTTGGGGGCCAGCAACAAATGCCAGGGCAACCCTGGGCATGGCAGGGGGCTTTAAGGGGGCCTGGACCCGCCCATTTCCGCTTTGGGGGCCAGAAACAGTTGCCAGGGCAACCCTGGGCATGGCAGAGGGCTTTAAGGGGGCCTGGACCCGCCCACTTCCGCTTTGGGGGCCAGCAACAGTTGCCAGGGCAACCCTGGGCATGGCAGGGGGCTTTAAGGGGGCCTGGACCCGCCCACTTCCGCTTTGGGGGCCGGAAACAGTTGCCAGGGCAACCCTGGGCATGGCAGGGGGCTTTAAGGTTGCCTGGACCCGTCCACTTCTGCTTTGGGGGCCAGAAACAGTTGCCAGGGCAACCCTGGGCATGGCAGGGGGCTTAAGGGGGCCTGGACCCGCCCACTTCCGCTTTGGGGGCCAGCAACAGTTGCCAGGGCAACCCTGGGCATGGCAGGGGCTCAAGGGGGCCTGGACCCGCCCACTTCCGCTTTGGGGGCCAGCAACAGTTGCCAGGGCAACCCTGGGCATGGCAGGGGGCTCAAGGGGGCCTGGACCCGCCCACTTCCACTTTGGGGGCCAGCAACAGTTGCCAGGGCAACCCTGGGCATGGCAGGGGGCTCAAGGGGGCCTGGACCCGCCCACTTCCGCTTTGGGGGCCAGCAACAGTTGCCAGGGCAACCCTGGGCACGGCAGGGGGTTTAAGGGGGCCTGGACCCGCCCACTTCCGCTTTGGGGGCCAGCAACAGTTGCCAGGGCAACCCTGGGCACGGCAGGGGGCTCAAGGGGGCCTGGACCCGCCCACTTCCGCTTTAGGGGCCAGCAACAGTTGCCAGGGCAACCCAGGGCATGGCAGGGGGCTCAAGGGGGCCTGGACCCGCCCACTTCCGCTTTGGGGGCCAGCAACAGTTGCCAGGGCAACCCTGGGCATGGCAGGGGGCTCAAGGGGGCCTGGACCCTCCCACTTCCGCTTTGGGGGCCAGCAACAGTTGCCAGGGCAACCTTGGGCATGGCAGGGGCTTAAGGGGGCCTGGACCCGCCCATTTCCGTTTTGGGGGCCAGCAACAGTTGCCAGGGCAACCCTGGGCATGGCAGGGGGCTCAATGGGGCCAGGACCCGCCCACTTCCGCTTTGGGGGCCAGCAACAGTTGCCAGGGCAACCCTGGGCATGGCAGGGGGCTTTAAGGGGGCCTGGACCCGCCC
This sequence comes from Crinia signifera, assembly GCF_055691185.1. NCBI lineage: Eukaryota > Metazoa > Chordata > Amphibia > Anura > Myobatrachidae > Crinia > Crinia signifera. The sequence continues at coordinate 161,130 of NW_028142141.1, forward strand.
ACTTCCGCTTTGGGGGCCAGCAACAGTTGCCAGGGCAACCCTGGGCATGGCAGGGGGCTTAAGGGGGCCTGGACCCGCCCATTTCCGCTTTGGGGGCCAGCAACAGTTGCCAGGGCAAACCTGGGCATGGCACGGGGCTCAATGGGGCCAGGACCCGCCCACTTCCGCTTTGGGGGCCAGCAACAGTTGCCAGGGCAACCCTGGGCACGGCAGGGGGCTTTAAGGGGGCCTGGACCCGCCCACTTCCGCTTTGGGGGCCAACAACAGTTGCCAGGGCAACCCTGGGCATGGCAGGGGGCTCAAGGGGGCCTGGACCCGCCCACTTCCACTTTGGGGGCCAGCAACAGTTGCCAGGGCAACCCTGGGCATGGCAGGGGGCTCAAGGGGGCCTGGACCCGCCCACTTCCGCTTTGGGGGCCAGCAACAGTTGCCAGGGCAACCCTGGGCACGGCAGGGGGTTTAAGGGGGCCTGGACCCGCCCACTTCCGCTTTGGGGGCCAGCAACAGTTGCCAGGGCAACCCTGGGCACGGCAGGGGGCTCAAGGGGGCCTGGACCCGCCCACTTCCGCTTTAGGGGCCAGCAACAGTTGCCAGGGCAACCCAGGGCATGGCAGGGGGCTCAAGGGGGCCTGGACCCGCCCACTTCCGCTTTGGGGGCCAGCAACAGTTGCCAGGGCAACCCTGGGCATGGCAGGGGGCTCAAGGGGGCCTGGACCCGCCCACTTACGCTTTGGGGGCCAGCAACAGTTGCCAGGGCAACCCTGGGCACGGCAGGGGGCTTTAAGGGGGCCTGGACCCGCCCACTTCCGCTTTGGGGGCCAGCAACAGTTGCCAGGGCAACCTTGGGCATGGCAGAGGGCTCAAGGGGGCCTGGACCCGCCCACTTCCGCTTTGGGGGCCAGCAACAAATGCCAGGGCAACCCTGGGCATGGCAGGGGGCTTTAAGGGGCCTGGACCCGCCCATTTCCGCTTTGGGGGCCAGAAACAGTTGCCAGGGCAACCCTGGGCATGGCAGGGGGCTTTAAGGGGGCCTGGACCCGCCCACTTCCGCTTTGGGGGCCGGAAACAGTTGCCAGGGCAACCCTGGGCATGGCAGGGGGCTTTAAGGGGGCCTGGACCCGCCCACTTCCGCTTTGGGGGCCGGAAACAGTTGCCAGGGCAACCCTGGGCATGGCAGGGGGCTTTAAGGTTGCCTGGACCCGTCCACTTCTGCTTTGGGGGCCAGAAACAGTTGCCAGGGCAACCCTGGGCATGGCAGGGGGCTTAAGGGGGCCTGGACCCGCCCACTTCCGCTTTGGGGGCCAGCAACAGTTGCCAGGGCAACCCTGGGCATGGCAGGGGGCTCAAGGGGGCCTGGACCCGCCCACTTCCGCTTTGGGGGCCAGCAACAGTTGCCAGGGCAACCCTGGGCATGGCAGGGGGCTCAAGGGGGCCTGGACCCGCCCACTTCCACTTTGGGGGCCAGCAACAGTTGCCAGGGCAACCCTGGGCATGGCAGGGGGCTCAAGGGGGCCTGGACCCGCCCACTTCCGCTTTGGGGGCCAGCAACAGTTGCCAGGGCAACCCTGGGCACGGCAGGGGGTTTAAGGGGGCCTGGACCCGCCCACTTCCGCTTTGGGGGCCAGCAACAGTTGCCAGGGCAACCCTGGGCACGGCAGGGGGCTCAAGGGGGCCTGGACCCGCCCACTTCCGCTTTAGGGGCCAGCAACAGTTGCCAGGGCAACCCAGGGCATGGCAGGGGGCTCAAGGGGGCCTGGACCCGCCCACTTCCGCTTTGGGGGCCAGCAACAGTTGCCAGGGCAACCCTGGGCATGGCAGGGGGCTCAAGGGGGCCTGGACCCTCCCACTTCCGCTTTGGGGGCCAGCAACAGTTGCCAGGGCAACCTTGGGCATGGCAGGGGGCTTAAGGGGGCCTGGACCCGCCCATTTCCGTTTTGGGGGCCAGCAACAGTTGCCAGGGCAACCCTGTGCATGGCAGGGGGCTCAATGGGGCCAGGACCCGCCCACTTCCGCTTTGGGGGCCAGCAACAGTTGCCAGGGCAACCCTGGGCATGGCAGGGGGCTTTAAGGGGGCCTGGACCCGCCCACTTCCGCTTTGGGGGCCAGCAACAGTTGCCAGGGCAACCCTGGGCATGGCAGGGGGCTTAAGGGGGCCTGGACCCGCCCATTTCCGCTTTGGGGGCCAGCAACAGTTGCCAGGGCAAACCTGGGCATGGCACGGGGCTCAATGGGGCCAGGACCCGCCCACTTCCGCTTTGGGGGCCAGCAACAGTTGCCAGGGCAACCCTGGGCACGGCAGGGGGCTTTAAGGGGGCCTGGACCCGCCCACTTCCGCTTTGGGGGCCAACAACAGTTGCCAGGGCAACCCTGGGCATGGCAGGGGGCTCAAGGGGGCCTGGACCCGCCCACTTCCGCTTTGGGGGCCAGCTACAGTTGCCAGGGCAACCCTGGGCATGGCAGGGGGCTCAAGGGGGCCTGGACCCGCCCACTTCCGCTTTGGGGGCCAGAAACAGTTGCCAGGGCAACCCTGGGCATGGCAGGGGGCTTAAGGGGGCCTGGACCCGCCCACTTCCGCTTTGGGGGCCAGCAACAGTTGCCAGGGCAACCCTGGGCATGGCAGGGGGCTTAAGGGGGCCTGGACCCGCCCACTTCCGCTTTGGGGGCCAGCAACAGTTGCCAGGGCAACCCTGGGTATGGCAGGGGGCTTAAGGGGGCCTGGACCCGCCCACTTCCGCTTTGGGGGCCAGCAACAGTTGTCAGGGCAACCCTGGGCATGGCAGGGGGCTTAAGGGGGCCTGGACCCGCCCACTTCCGCTTTGGGGGCCAGCAACAGTTGCCAGGGCAACCCTGGGCATGGCAGGGGGCTTTAATGGGGCCTGGACCCGCCCACTTCCGCTTTGGGGGCCAGCAACAGTTGCCAGGGCAACCCTGGGCATGGCAGGGGGCTCAAGGGGCCTGGACCCGCCCACTTCCGCTTTGGGGGCCAGCAACACTTGCCAGGGCAACCCTGGGCATGGCAGGGGGCTCAAGGGGGCCTGGACCCGCCCACTTCCGCTTTGGGGGCCAGAAACAGTTGCCAGGGCAACCCTGGGCATGGCAGGGGGCTTAAGGGGGCCTGGACCCGCCCACTTCCGCTTTGGGGGCCAGCAACAGTTGCCAGGGCAACCCTGGGCATGGCAGGGGGCTTAAGGGGGCCTGGACCCGCCCACTTCCGCTTTGGGGGCCAGCAACAGTTGCCAGGGCAACCCTGGGTATGGCAGGGAACTTAAGGGGGCCTGGACCCGCCCACTTCCGCTTTGGGGGCCAGCAACAGTTGTCAGGGCAACCCTGGGCATGGCAGGGGGCTTAAGGGGGCCTGGACCCGCCCATTTCCGCTTTGGGGGCCAGCAACAGTTGCCAGGGCAAACCTGGGCATGGCAGGGGGCTCAATGGGGCCAGGACCCGCCCACTTCCGCTTTGGGGGCCAGCAACAGTTGCCATGGCAACCCTGGGCATGGCAGGGGGCTTTAAGGGGGCCTGGACCCGCCCACTTCCACTTTGGGGGCCAACAACAGTTGCCAGGGCAAACCTGTGCATGGCAGGGGGCTCAATGGGGCCTGGACCCGCCCACTTCCGCTTTAAGGGCCAGCAACAGTTGCCAGGGCAACCCTGGGCATGGCAGGGGGCTTTAAGGGGGCCTGGACCCGCCCACTTCCGCATTGGGGGCCAGCAACAGTTGCCAGGGCAACCCTGGGCATGGCAGGGTTTTTAAGGGGGCCTGGACCCGCCCACTTCCGCTTTGGGGCCAGAAACAGTTACCAGGGCAACCCTGGGCATGGCAGGGTGCTTTAAGGGGGCCTGGACCCATCCACTTCTGCTTTGGGGGCCAGAAACAGTTGCCAGGGCAACCCTGGCATGGCAGGGGGCTTAAGGGGGCCTGGACCCGCCCTTTTCCTCTTTGGGGGCCAGCAACAGTTGCCAGGGCAACCCTGGGCATGGCAGGGGGCTTTAAGGGGGCCTGGACCCGCCCACTTCCGCTTTGGGGGCCAACAACAGTTGCCAGGGCAACCCTGGGCATGGCAGGGGGCTAAAGGGGGCCTGGACCCGCCCACTTCCGCTTTGGGGGCCAGCAACAGTTGCCAGGGCAACCCTGGGCATGGCAGGGGGCTTAAGGGGGCCTGGACCCGCCCACTTCCTCTTTGGGGGCCAGCAACAGTTGCCAGGGCAACCCTGGGCATGGCAGGGGCTTTAAGGGGGCCTGGACCCGCCCACTTCCGCTTTAGGGGCCAGCAACAGTTGCCAGGGCAACCTTGGGCATGGCCGGGGGCTAAAGGGGGCCTGGACCCGCCCACTTCCGCTTTGGGGGCCAGCAACAGTTGCCAGGGCAACCTTGGGAATGGCAGGGGGCATAAGGGGGCCTGGACCCGCCCACTTCCGCTTTGGGGGCCAGCAACAGTTGCCAGGTCAAACCTGGGCATGGCAGGGGGCTTAAGGGGGCCTGGACCCGCCCACTTCCGCTTTGGGGGCCAGCAACAGTTGCCAGGGCAACCGTGGGCATGGCAAGGGGCTTTAAGGGGGCCTGGACCCGCCCACTTCCGCTTTGGGGGCCAACAACAGTTGCCAGGGCAACCCTGGGCATGGCAGCGGGCTCAAGGGGGCCTGGACCCGCCCACTTCCGCTTTGGGGGCCAGCAACAGTTGCCAGGGCAAACCTGGGCATGGCAGGGGGCTCAAGGGGGCCTGGACCCGCCCACTTCCGCTTTGGGGGCCAGCAACAAATGCCAGGGCAACCCTGGGCATGGCAGGGGGCTTTAAGGGGGCCTGGACCCGCCCATTTCCGCTTTGGGGGCCAGAAACAGTTGCCAGGGCAACCCTGGGCATGGCAGAGGGCTTTAAGGGGGCCTGGACCCGCCCACTTCCGCTTTGGGGGCCAGCAACAGTTGCCAGGGCAACCCTGGGCATGGCAGGGGGCTTTAAGGGGGCCTGGACCCGCCCACTTCCGCTTTGGGGGCCGGAAACAGTTGCCAGGGCAACCCTGGGCATGGCAGGGGGCTTTAAGGTTGCCTGGACCCGTCCACTTCTGCTTTGGGGGCCAGAAACAGTTGCCAGGGCAACCCTGGGCATGGCAGGGGGCTTAAGGGGGCCTGGACCCGCCCACTTCCGCTTTGGGGCCAGCAACAGTTGCCAGGGCAACCCTGGGCATGGCAGGGGGCTCAAGGGGGCCTGGACCCGCCCACTTCCGCTTTGGGGGCCAGCAACAGTTGCCAGGGCAACCCTGGGCATGGCAGGGGGCTCAAGGGGGCCTGGACCCGCCCACTTCCACTTTGGGGGCCAGCAACAGTTGCCAGGGCAACCCTGGGCATGGCAGGGGGCTCAAGGGGGCCTGGACCCGCCCACTTCCGCTTTGGGGGCCAGCAACAGTTGCCAGGGCAACCCTGGGCACGGCAGGGGGTTTAAGGGGGCCTGGACCCGCCCACTTCCGCTTTGGGGGCCAGCAACAGTTGCCAGGGCAACCCTGGGCACGGCAGGGGGCTCAAGGGGGCCTGGACCCGCCCACTTCCGCTTTAGGGGCCAGCAACAGTTGCCAGGGCAACCCAGGGCATGGCAGGGGGCTCAAGGGGGCCTGGACCCGCCCACTTCCGCTTTGGGGGCCAGCAACAGTTGCCAGGGCAACCCTGGGCATGGCAGGGGGCTCAAGGGGGCCTGGACCCTCCCACTTCCGCTTTGGGGGCCAGCAACAGTTGCCAGGGCAACCTTGGGCATGGCAGGGGGCTTAAGGGGGCCTGGACCCGCCCATTTCCGTTTTGGGGGCCAGCAACAGTTGCCAGGGCAACCCTGGGCATGGCAGGGGGCTCAATGGGGCCAGGACCCGCCCACTTCCGCTTTGGGGGCCAGCAACAGTTGCCAGGGCAACCCTGGGCATGGCAGGGGGCTTTAAGGGGGCCTGGACCCGCCCACTTCCGCTTTGGGGGCCAGCAACAGTTGCCAGGGCAACCCTGGGCATGGCAGGGGGCTTAAGGGGGCCTGGACCCGCCCATTTCCGCTTTGGGGGCCAGCAACAGTTGCCAGGGCA